>NC_056748.1:95651386-95923886 GCF_019279795.1 Protopterus annectens
TACATAATGCACACACACAGCTACAGTTAGGTTGACATCCCTGTTTTTTATATATATATATATATATATATATATATATATATATATATATAGGTTCATAGGTTCATAGGTTTATACTGGCTATCTGCCTAAGGCATTTATAAGCCCTTTAAAAATTATTACGCCACCCACCACCCCTTATATGAAAAATACTGTGACGTGTTTGTGTGCCTGTCTCTGTGCAGTGACACAGACACAGAGATGATTCCTGGGGTAAACCTGTGATCTCCACACCACTCTTCTTCAGGTCTGAACAGAGTCAGAGGGTGCTCACCCAGGGGCTCTTTGGGATTTTATTCCACATTTTAGGGAGTCTCTAAATGACTATGAATGTATCCCCCCATTTATCCGCGCTATATATATTTGCTAAGGTTGGTTAGTGCCTGGTCTAGTGGTTTTGTGGATTTGGATTTTTTTGAGGTAAGCAGTCCCCATTAATTCGGGTTGGACATGGCCTGGCGGTCGAGTACATATCACCTCTGGGCAGACGGTATGCGACTGAATAGAGCTGGAGTTTCTTGAATCTTGGGCATGCCAGGCGATTTTGGAGTCCTTTTGGTGAGGAACTTTTGGGGTTTCTCCAATTGCTGCAGGTGTCGGGGGTGGGGTGAGATATCCCTAATGGGGCATATACTTTCGATCATTGTGAAATTTGAAAAAGAGAAGAGGGAACAATGACCTCACTCTCATCTGATTCATGATCAGGTCTTTTCATGTAGGTGGGCAAAATGTAGACTTTCTTTCAACCCACTTGTCAATGTCAAAGCCAATGGTCACCTCACCTCAGGTCCCCAGGTCCCTGATAACCCTTTCTGTGCTTAGTGGATTGCCACCTATATGGTAGCTTGGGGTTACCTTGCTTTCCGGCTGGGGTATGACTATACATTTTTTATGAACTTACATTCAGGAAACAGCGGCACCAGCTATCTGTTTCCACCAGCTATCTTATATAGGATATATGAAATACCGAATTTCAGTTTTCTGAAATTCAAATCCCAAAACCTTACAAGCCCGAAACACCACAAGCGCGAAACTTAAAATCCTGAACATACACTACAAACACAACACACACATAAGATGCACACACTCTCCCCCAACAATCAAACATACAATCCTAAAATACAAATAAGCACGCACCCCCCTACTTATATATTCTAAGGTCAAGACTGCACAATCACACACACAAAGGTAACTCACACCCACATATTTCACAGCCCCTTGCACACACACATCACAACCAAAACACATACTAACATACACTACTGCCCATAACCTACACACTCATACAGACTTACCTGCACTTAGATCCATTCATACACCGCAACACCAGAAGCTCTGAACAGTGGGATTTTGAACTTCGCGCTTCTGTTGTTTAGTGATTTCAAACTTTTGGGCTTAGAATTTTGGAAAACTGAAATTCGGTATTTCAGTTTTTCGAAATTCTAAAGGGAACCCATATATATATATATATATATATATATATATATATATATATATATATATATATATATATACACACACACACACACACACACACACACACACACACACACACACACACACACACACACACACACACGTGTATATGTGTGTGGGGATGTACGAATGTCCCCACTTACAAGCAGAATGCTGGGGTTATCTGCACCTACACACACAACAGTTGTCTGATGGTAACAGATCAAGGCTGCATAATGACATAATACAATCACCCACAGAACCCTGTACTTGTGGAATGTCACCTTGTAGACAGACAACAGCGAGCAGGTCATGTAATGTGCAATGTTTGCAATGCAATAAGTGAAAATGTGTTAATGTTCCTGCAAATACATGGCTGTGGCTATCCATTCTATGCACTTCAGTTAATGGCTCAGAAATGGAACATACAACTATTCTACTCTGACTAATCATAACAGTTGTGCCTAGAGCAACATAGAAGCCCTTAACATTCTTAGGGTATGTACAATCTGTCAAACAACAGTATCACACTTACCAGGTACAGGACCTCAGACTCTGGCCACACCTGATGTACCCATGAAAATGTGAGGAAGAGGTATTGTCAGCAATGCTCCATGTTGCATTGGTACAAGGTAATATGTGCATATATCCATATGTACAGTAGCTAATGTGTTACTGCCTACATTGCTGACATTCTGAGTATGTGTGCACAACTGTGCCTTAAAACCAACCCCCCCAATGCGAATAGACCTGACACCCATGTACTGGTATGAAGAGCCTGGCACAATGACTGATACAGTATTACACTGATGAACACAGTAAGCTTACCTGGACACTCATCTGATGTGAACACTGTGGCACCCATCTCCAGGATGTATGGGGTGATGGATGGCTGGGAGCTGGTGGCTGATCCCTGGTTCACCAGAAATTCCAATGTGGCTGAGAGTGGTAGTACTGTTGCAGGTCCTCCACCAGTGGCAGCATGGTCCCTGGCCACAGCAGCTGCCCTTTGCCGTTCAGCATTGACCATATCTGTGGCTCGGTGTTGGACCTGCTTGTAGGTCCTGTCCTGTTGGCCAATTTGGTTCACTGATATGATGCAGTCAGCCCACAGTGCTGCATGTTGGTCATGATTTTGGTAACTCCTGGACAGTAGAATGTGGTGATGTAGTCTGAGGCTATCTAGGATAACATTCTTTTCTGTGGCTGTAAATGCTGGTTGCCTCCTGCGAGACATCATTCCTGAAAGACAACAAGGGGGAACATATCACAGGACCAGATACATGGACATCCACTATGTACAAACCCTGCACAACCAAAGTGGGCTGCACTATCCACTACTCCCTCATGTCATACCCCAAAGTCTATTAACACAATACATGTGTGGCTATCACCAAGATGGTGGCAATAATGATTATGCCCCTGTGTGCCATGACAAGGTCTGCTGTATGTCTCTACACCCATCACTGCAGTCTACTGTGGTGGGTCTCCTGTTGGCAAATCCCCACTAATATGTCATGTGGCCACTGTCAGACAAATACTGTGCTATTACAACAACTATATGGGGACAGTCCAGAAACACCAGTGTGGCACAATGACAGATAGCAATGCAAACCTGCTGTAGTATATTTTCCCTGTAGGCATCATACATCTCTACTACACAGATGTTTGCAGAATGTGAATATGTGCCTCATAGATGTGGTCCTTTTGGCACAAACATGTGGATGTCTGACAAACGGATGGCTGTTGTCAGAATATAGTGAATCTGCCTGTCACACATCAGACCCCTCAGAAAACACTTACACTACAGTAACCTTCATTGGTCTATTCATAGTCTTACTTTGTATGGCCAATATGTACACTATGTCACTGAGTTTGGGCCTGTATCTTCCCACTAATAATGGCTATCACCTGAATTCATGCAGTAAGGGGTTGATAGGTATGTTAACCATAGCTCTCAAGCAATGAGGTACAAATGTCAATAAAACAGTGACCTAGCCAGAGTACATCAGGGACACCTTTACAGTGTCTGAACTATTTCTGTGTGACATTGACAGATTGAGAGGAGGTGAACTACAGTACATCATGTGATATTAGAGCTGTGTACACCCTTACTTCCTGTCAATATGTCTAACTCATAATCCACTAGCTTTCCTACAGGAGCCAACCATCGTAGGAGGGAGTAATGGGCAGAGCTGTGATTTGATTCAATGCAGGGACAGTTGAGAGGCATGTCTGTAGCTGTTGGACAGCAGAGTGTCACCAACATGTCAATCCCATAGACGTACTACAGGACTACTGTTGTAATCCCTTTTCCCCATTCCTCCATTCTTGCATCTGCATTCCATTATATGGGCACATGTATTTACATACCTGGTAGAGTGAAGCAATCCTTTTTTGACCAGATTCTCTGCAAACAGGTTGCTAAACCATAGTGTGTCTGAGTAAAGCAACATGCAGACCTGTTTCCCATAGGCAGTTGATTGCCTTTTGTAGGGAATGCTCATTAACAGGTAATTGCCTATGGCTCAGACTTGCTAATTGCATCCAAAAGACCTGGGTTGCACTTTGATTAGCCAATGAAATGGCACCACAGTACAATATTTAACACCTTCATGTGGGCCTTGACCTCTTTCTTAGTCTTTGAGATGGACATTAGTGAGGTGTGGAGACTACAGCATTGCAGAGGGTAGGTAAAAATACTGTCCACTGTTGAAATTTATGAGGTATGTCAGCAGTTTTGCATGCTGTGTTTGGCTATTGTCCCCTGACATTGATATTATCTGGCAGTTCAGTGTTAAATGTTGTGGGTTGAGGTCAGTAAGGGGAGAGACACGTAAGTGTCAGACGTCATAACTGTCAGAATATGCATGCTGCTGCAGTAGCTGCTAGTCTGTCAGCTCACTATCAAACTGTGAAACATGTCCCTGTCGCTGGACCTTTGCCCCCCCTCCCCGCCCTTTATGTATGGTTTTGCCTGGATCCCTTGTTCTAGGGGTATGTGAGATATGGTAAGTCTGTAGCAGCTAGCTTAACATACAGCTGCATTTGTTCCAGGCTACAGCTGGTGCTGCAGTCTAGGACACATGGGGGAGTGTGAACTCTTTGGAGGACAGCAAGCTGTATGTGTAACTGAGGCAGCAGTGTAGTTAGCTGTATCATCACAGCACAGCCAGGGTAAGGGTACCCTTTACAGTCCAGCCGAGGCATGTGTGTAAGGTACATCTGTTATGTAACAGTACCAATCACAGAGCAGTAGGCGGCATACAGTTTGGCTATACAAATATGTGCAGTGTGTTCCTGCCTACAGACCTTTGACTTGCAAACATGGGTAGCAGTTAGTGCAGTAGTAGAAACCTGTGTGGGTTAAAATTGCATGACAGAGTCATTACTTGCTGTGTTCACAAGAATGCAATTAATGTGCAACACACTGGATTCGAACCCAGGACTGTGGGTGGAAAAATAAGCTACATGCAAGGCATTTAACAGATTGAGTGACTGAGTCAGTACTGTAGCAAGTGTATTTGCATGATATATGTGCATACATACAGTCTGTGACAAATGTCTGCATCCATCATTGTGTGCATGGCTTTCAAAGGCGGTTGTTGTGCAGCAGGGTCCCAGTTGTTCACATGTACTTTGCTATTGCTGTCTTAACAGGTGTGCTTAAAGATGTTGCTGATAAAAGGGAACAGTTACCTGCTATCATACCTCTCAATCTCTTAGAGCAAGAAATCTGGACAAAGCCATAAATAAAAGTGGGACAAAGGCCCAAAAATCAGGACAATCTTTAAATATTGCTCCTACAAACTTAGAATGTTACTAGAATAACAGATTTTGCATTAGCATGTGTTTTCCGAAGGGTATGAAGTGTGAAACTCAAATGTCTGTCATGATTTTCTAACCTCAACCTTTAATGACTTGCCACTACTTTGCCAGAAAAATACAATTTTATGAAAACCGGGCAAATGTAGGGGGCAAAACTCTGGACATTCTGTGACAATCTGTATAATTGACAGATATACATGCTATCCCAGGTCTCACATACATCCATAAACTATTTTGCTGTGTACTGGTGTAATGTTTGCATTACAGTCCCAGGTACATGCCCTGTCAGTGGCAATCAGTATATTGTGCTAAAAACACCTGTTTTAATTTAGAGCTGAGTGGCCTAGTGGGCTAATGCACTATGCTATAGTTGACAGGGGCCTGCATTTGAGACGTGGCAGGGGTGATTATTTTGCAGATGTGCCTAACACTGTGAGAAACACATAATATCATTAAGGCACCTTTAAGCACATTTAAGCGGGTTTGCACAGTGCGCTGCTTAGCTCTGCACAAACAAGAGCTAAAAATTATAAAAGAAAAGAAAAAGGGAGTGATAGGACAGTGGTGAAATGGGGGCAAGCAGGGGGAAAAACATATTGAAAGGTAGGTAGAGTTGTGCAGAAAGGGTATAGCAAAGGACCACAGCTTTCCATTTCTTGTACAACAGCGGGTCTATATTACAAACACGAACGTTTACTTACCCGAATACCTAAATGTCGACACGTATTCTGTGAACTGCAAATACAACGAACGTCCTAAACCGCGAAATTCAAAAAGTCGAACTGTCATAGTTGTCCCACCCCACCGCCCGCTACATACTACCTACACAAACAAACTAAATAAACCACATGCATACATACACTAACCAAAACACTACTTCTAACCCTAAACTAAACCCTACTTCTAACCCTACACTAAATCTTACATATACCACCATGTATGCACTTAACTTAACCTGCACCCTAACCCTAAGGTCCGTAACTATCGCACACTTAGCTTAAAAAGCTAAACCCAAACAAACTAAATAATCCACACACATACACTGAACAAAACCCTACTACTAACCCTACACTAAATCTTACATACATTACCATGTATGCACTTACCTTAACCTGCATCCTAACCCTAAGGTCCATAACTATCGCACACTTACCTTATGGAGCTATACCGCAGAAGGGCCAACCATGACGGTTTGACATTTCCGATTTCGTACTTCTGACAATCGATGTTTTTGCAGTTCGATGAAGACGTGCCGACGTTTAGGCGTTTGGGTAAGTAAACGTTCATGCTTATAATATAGACCCACAACAGCTGTGCAGTTTTTACAGACTTTGTACATGAATTTGGACCCTCAACCCCAAGAGACAAGCTGGGTAGGAGATGTTGCATTTTTAGACAGACAAGACAGCAGACAGGGGCAGTGTGTGATACATGAGGGGTGGGTAAACACCTTGGATAGGGAGGGTGTTGTGAAATCCGTGGTGCATGTGCTTCCAGACAGCAGCAGCATGACTGAGATCCCCAACCATGGGCAGTCGGCACTGCTCCTTCACTGCCCCAAAGGTGGCTGTGCTGGAGACTTAGTGCTGGGGTCAGCAGGCCCCACCAGGTTGTCCAGTCTGCCCTCAGTCTGGCACAAGCGATGTTCCTAGCTCCTATGAACAATCCTGCAGACCACAGATGGTAGTTGATTCTAGGTGACAACTCCCACTCTGCCCCTGCTCCCATGGGGGGATGGGCCCCATCCCCTGAGGTGGTTCCACCTGAAGGTGGTGCAGGGCCAACAGAGGGGGCATCACCGGCGTGGGTCCTAGATGAGCTGGTACCCACTGCCATGTCTGGCTGAGGTAGGGTAGGGGGATCAGCCTACCCAGACATGCTGTGGGTATGGAGGTAAACCAATACATATAGATGAGTTATGAACAAAACTATTGTTAGTAATAACAACATGCCAAAACACTGGAAATAACCCAATAACATTTCAATGCATATTATGTGAAACACAACAGTAAATAACAGAACAGTAAGTATATTAACAGTATATTAACAGCATGCCATTATTAGTTACAGCATAAGGCCAACAGAACAGGTAATTCAACAAGATATGTTAATATACAGCCATAATAATACATGACATTAATAAAACACATGCCCCCAAAATAAAGTTTATGGAACAACATATGTTAATAGTAAACCATAACCAATATATAACAATAATAAATGTATGAAGATAAGGGGTGGGGAAAGAGAGATAAATACAGTTGATTAATACCAACATGGGCTATGTAGTTGACAACAGTAATGCTATCTACTCTACAGGTCTGTCCTTTCTTTATGTGTAAAGGTGCCCTGTAGCTGATGTAGCATGTACATACCTCTCAAGCTATCTGCATGGGACACTATGGGCCAAACAGTAACACCTGCAGGTACACAACTACAAAATCACTTGCACATCAAGTGGACCTATATAAACAGTGTACTGTGGGCTGATGTACTGTTACTTTGCTATTGACATATAATCATGTGGATGATACATCTGCGACAGAGGGATTATGCAACAGTAATTACATTCCTTGACAGTGTGACACTTGAGAGACATTCATGTGTAGAGTACAGAGAGTACACATTTATCATGCCTTCCTTGGCAGGCATGGGGATAGAACCCAATAGCAGTGACTGCAGCATACATGTGCGTCACATGTATTAATTGTCTGCAGCAAACTTTACAAGACACTCCAGGCATATAATCATACCAAGATTACACAGTTTATTTTTTTTATTTTATTTTATTATATTGCACATATTTCCTTTATTTTATGCATTAATAGCACATTTGTGGTAATGATTTTAACAGTCTGTGACATCTGAACAAACAATTATTTACACATAATATGGGCCCCCTCACCCATTTACTGGTAGTCCCTGTGGAGACAATATCTGTCATCATAACATATCTGACTCAGTAATATTTTTTGTACATAGCACTGGATTCAAACCCTGGTCTGTGTGTGGCAAAATGTACTTTATAAACAGCATTTAACAAACTGAGTTACTAAGTCACTGCTGATACCTGACTGACAGATATTTACCTAGAGCTCACCTGGAAACAAAATATGACCTGGTACTAGTACTACAGTGTTATAGTATGCTGCAGTGACAGTTGAACACACATGCATGAAATGCAATCATGACAGAGATACTAGGTAACCTATACATTACTGAAATGCAGGTGTACGCAATATATTGTTACTGGGTTGAAGTATCAGCTCAAGTTCCGCAAGTATTGCACAACAGTTTATTGCAGATACCGTCATGCATTTACTGGAATAATTATGAGTTTTTCTTGCATAAAAGTTGGCATTATGCAGCTGTAATTCCACAGTGATTGCACTACAAATGTTTTGCAGATAAATGGTTAATGCTCTACTCTTTCTGTCTTATTTGACTATAGATATCATAATACAGCTGTACTTACTACACTCACAGTGCAACCTGGCCAGGCACCCTGCATACACCTCAATGTTGCAAGCTCTCACCTCTGCAGCTGTTGGGAGAGAAGCACACCATTATGCATACCAGTTTAGCAGACAATCAAGATTAAATATTGTGAAACACATGTAAACATACTTGCACACATGTGTAACATTGCCCACCCGGAATTATTGGACCCACATGTCCATTAGAGCCCCCTTCCATCTTTTCAGGTCATCATAGTAGTGATGACACTGCTCACCTGTGTGGTGGATACCAGTTGCACTGGTGAGGTCCATTGCCAGCTGGACCCAGGCCTCTGCTTTGTACTCCAAGCCCAGGTAACCTCCCTGCATGAGCCAGTCTTCATGGTTTTCCACAAAGAGTCTGACCATGACCCTGGACTCCTTAATGCCCCACTGCTACACCCAAAAGCGTGAACCCTCTCCAACACCTGCCATTGTATCCTTCAGAGATAGCACTCCAACGTATTATGGTGTATTCCCACCTTTTGGGCTTAATATAGCCCTTTTTCTCACCCTTACATAACATTGGGCAATTTTTAAAAGTGTTGCATCACTTGGTACTGCACAAACCAGCACAGTTGAGTTGAGCAATGTTTAAACTGGCAATGTTTAGCAGTGATTAACAGTGCGCAAACCATCTAAGCACAGCCAAGCAGTGCCTAAACAGAGATTGTTTCAGTAGTGTTTATCATGGCTTAGCAAGGCTTAGCAGAGTTTAGCTGAGTGCAGCAGATCATGATTTAAAAATAATTGGCATAATTTATATTTCAAAAATAATTGCTTAATTTCCCTTCCATTTATTCCAACCCCGCACCTACTGCACATAAGGCCGTAACTCTATGCACTTGGCTACATGGATATGTTGAATGCTGCTATACTTTTACATATACCTCTGAGCCACGTTTAAGCACTGCTAAGCACCGCCTCATGCAAATCTGCTAAGCAATGCTTACACCTGACATTTGAATAAAAAATGTAATGCATCTGGTTTCTATTTTAGATGTCTGGCATGTGTCAATTGCTGCGTACTGCACCGTGACACACAAACTTAAAAAAAAAAATTAAATACATTGGTATCATGACTCAGACAGTGCAGGGGGTGGGGTACTCATCTGGCAGACCCTACACTAACTCAATAACCATGTTTTAAAGCTCTCCATAAGCAACGCACCATCATTAATATGCATGGCATGCTACTAAAGGGGAACCGCATACATGGACACAGTAACTTCTGTGTAGGCTCTACACTATGCCTATATGGAATTTATTAAATCTGGGGCTATATGTTGCTATTTCTGTCTTTGTATTTAAGCCATGACATCTACTTGCTAATGTTATTTTGCCAGGATTTCCCCTTGAATGCTTTATTCTCCATTTCCGATATTTCATCCATTTAATTATATCCTGCTCTGTGGGAATTCTCATCCTACAAGTGAGTTTTTTCTACTACAATTAAAATCAGGCTTAATAAAGTTAGTATCTAGGTACTTCTGTTGATTAGTAAAAGTTTACAATAAGCAGTTACTTGACAACTTAAACTTTCCAGATAATACTTGTTTAATTCTTTGCTGTAAAGCCTTCTTAAAGTTGATAATTTGGAACACTCCCATAAAATATATTCCCAGTTCCCTGTCTCAACATTTGAAAATCTTCACCACATACTCTTCAGCTATTGGAACATTTTTTTTTTCTAGCTAACATTTCATATAGAAATGCCCATACTAGTACTTGCAGGCAACTCCTATTTTATTACATTAGTAGTTTACTTAGCAGCCATATAAATCTACCACACATAATTTACATTTACTTTTAACATTCTTTCCTAATCCATCTTGATTTTTTTCTGACTACTCCTTTCTTAAAACTTCTGATTATAGGCTTCTCTTTTGTTATATTTGTCTTTGGTTTAATCAAAAATGTTGCCAATTATAATGAGTTTGGTAGTCATTTCCTTTTTGCTGGCATTTGAGTTAACTCTGTTCTGAGTTACAGTAACCATAATCTATCATTTGGTTGGCTTACCTTTTCCCCCTCAGTCTCCCTAGAAACTTGTTCTACTGGAATCTCTAAGTTCTTAAAACTGTGGTTAGTTTTTCCTCCCATATCTCATTCCAAACCTGTAGACAAGATTTCTTGTTTTCTCTCCTCCCACTCTTCACATTGGACTACTTTCTTAGCAGGATAACATATTTTTGCCAAGTATGTTTTGTTTTTGACTGAAACTTATCAGCAAAATAGTAGATAACGCAGCTCTAATTTGCATGCATAGTGATCAGTATCATTGTATAGGTGACTCCACCAAAAGATGGATGCATATCTTGTTACCAGTGAGCTGCCCAATACAGTACATAGTGCAATCTATGAATCCTGATCCTTATCTTCTCAGTCCCATAACTTCTATAAGAAAGCTTTCTATTCTTTCTATTTTTTCTATTCTTTCTGGTTATCCCTGCTTGTGACAACCTTGTACCTTTCCAGCCGGCTTCATTCTTTTCCTGCTGTAGCAAAACCTCTATGGCATATCTCTGTAATAATGATGTATTTCTGGCACATTTAAACTCTCATACTGGAAAAGCAGCACTAGCTTTTCCCATGCTACTCTTACATGGTAACGCTCCGCAAATGAAGTCTTGAATTTTATATTTTTTTATTTTCAGATACATTTCTAAGGGGTTATAAAAAAGGCTTTACCAAGCAAGGACAGATTAACTGCATACTCCTCTTAGACAGCTGCCTAAGGCTAGGCACTAACTGGGGGGGGGGCATAAATGCAGGAAAAAAGTCCACATTGCTGTGATGTGTGACAGCTCATGTTTCTTCTCTGTCATTGGCTAATTGGCAGACCCAATGGGAGAGAGACTTCCTGGAGCATGTCACACTCAAAGTGGACCAGTAGCAGATAAACACCACCAGCATGGTCTTTTTAAAAAAAAAACAATACTTAGTGCTGAAGATGCAGTAAGAAAATGAGTGTGTGTTTGTGTGTGTGGTCCAGCAGAGGGCACAAGTCTGCCTCTCAAATCCTCCTGATTTTTTAGTTTTGCAGAACATCTCTGATTTTGCTTCATATTTTACACTCTCTCTTGTAGAATGTTTGATTTTCTGGTAAATCAATAAGGATTACTGTCAGTCAATAATACCAGTCATTAGAGATGCACAGTTATTGTTCAAAAAATGCACTTCAGTGCAACACCTGTTATTTTTTTCAGTTAACTTAAATAAGAATTGTCAGGTACTTAATTCAGAGGATTAAGTATCTGAACTGTTCATGAACTGCTTCTTAGTATAGGATTTGATTGCTTCCACATTTGTTTGCCTTCTATGTGACTTTAAACTAGCCTTTTAACCAGACATAGCCCCAGGGTTGCTCCTAAAAGGGGACACACTTTTCACTGGGTTTATGTGGATAACAGATATAATAAAATAAAATATAAGTATAATATTTAAAACTTATCCCTTTTGGGTTTTTCCATTCCATTATTTTTGTTTTTGTCTAGTACTCTTGAGCAGAGAATTTGAGAGTTTATTTTGGGATGTTCCTTATAAAACATATGGATTTCTGGCAAATTGCAGTGGATTGCAGTCGATACATAATAACAGGCATATGTGTTCAGCCTTCATATCTTTTAAATGTTTGCCAACACAAAACCTGTTCTAACAGCAACTTTAAAAGTATATAAAACAATAGTTAAAATCTTGAGTTTTGGTCTTTGGCTCTGAGTCTTGAGATAAGCGGTTAGTAGGGGATGGGGTTGCACTGTTTGGTTTTCAGATCAGTCAACTGATGGAAAGTTAGTGAATCTAAGAAAAATATTTAAAATTTGTTCCTGTTCTTGAGCTAAGAAGTTGTGGTTGGGGTTGGGAGGGCATGGGGGTGCAATGTGTTGCTGTGCATGAGGGACTGATTATTTATTGATATTAAGCAGATATTGGAGGTATACAGTTATACAAATGGCTGAAGTCGATGGTGACATCTGTGTGTGTTTGTGTATATATGCAGAGAGCGTAGTTCTCAACTGCCCCCATTTTTGCCTCATATTTGTGACATTTTCTTAGTGAAATTTGGGGTTCTCTGGCAAAATGTTGTGGGTTGCAGTCACTAAGTAATGACAAATGTGAGTTACAGACTTTATATTCTTCAGAAAAATGCTTGCTAACTATATATATATATATATATATATATATATATATATATATATATAGATATATATAGATAGATAGATAGATATTAGTAACTTTCTAAGTATCTTAAGAGCAATATTTAAATATTTTTGTCCAGTTGGATCTTTATCTCTGATTTTAGAGGCATGAGGGTACAATGGGTTACACTGTATGGTTTTCACATTAGTGAGCTGAAATATATTTCTGTCATTATTTATGAATTTGTTTATTCATTTGATTACAAGATAACATTGAAGGTATACACAGTCATACAAGAGGCTTTAATTGATGGTCACATCCATGTGAGTGTGTGTGTGTGTGTGTGTGTGTGTGTGTGTGTGTGTGTGTATAAATACTCAGTTCCTGCATGCAGGCATAATTATGATGTAAAGGAAGGAATCAAATATAGTAAATAGGAGCACCATCCTATGAACCATGTTCATTTGATACAATCATTGGTTTCCTTGTTATGTTGACTGTTGACAGTACTTTTATTACCTGGTTGTGGCTAAACTGGGCAACATGAATTCTATGACTTTAATGTTAATATTTTTACTCTGAATGCATTTTTAATTTAGCTTGTTTTTAAAGACACTTACATGTGAAATACACTGTGTTGGGATACAACAAGTTTGTCTGCCACTTATTGCAGATGAGTAAAGCTATGAGCTGTTAATGCACTGTTTCCTGTAGTGCAGGGTTTGATTCCCTCAGTCATTATTTGTCTACAGTGTTATTCTGACCAAATCACTTCATCAGATAGTGGTCTTTGTATGCCTTTGCAAAAGAACACTTACATCCAGTGTGCTGTACCAGGTTGTTAGAAAATGCATTTCACATTGTTTTTGTATCCCGTACCCTTCACAAAGCCACTAATTAGTGCTTCAGTATATAGAATTTGACTATAAATTCCAGCACACCTCTTGTAGCTTAATGGTTTGCAAGTTGCACTTTCAATGAGTTATGAGTTTCAGGGAAAGAGTTTTTCTGTTGATCGTGCCAATTTTGTTCTCAATGTGAGAACATTTTTTTGTTTTGTTTAGACAATGACTGTCAATGTCTTTGTTGTGAAATCTGAAACAAACATTTTACATTAAATGCAAATCTCTGTGCTCTTTTTACAAGTAAGGACAATAGTATGCACATTGACAGTTTTAAGCATTTTTAATATAACTGGGGGGGGGGAGTCAAGTAATGGGATATTGCTATGGTTTAGGGGTGTGCTCCATTATCCCATTATCCAACCTAGGACTCCATTTGACTATGATGCAGCTCTGTTATCAAAATGAACTATAAGAGTGACTACAAACATTTTAGTGGCCTGAATTTCATGATCCAGTTACATTATCATTAATTTCCATTTCTGTAACTGTCACCACCAATATTTTTTTTTCTTCCCATGATTCTAACATTGAGATGGAGACCTTAATTAATATTTAAGGCTTTTATGCCCCCGATAGAAAGGGTATGCTTGAATCAGTTTCTGGCTAGGAAAGGAATTTAATGTCAACACCTTAGCAGTCTCTTTTTCTTTGTAAACTAAATAAGTTTGGAAATATTTCAACTTGGGAAATAATGTTGAAATATCTCTTCAGAATTTATCAGTATACTGACAGCAACATATCATTAGCAAATAAGGCAATGTTAATTTGAGACCCCCTCCCCCATTATAGCATTGGATATGTGATATTCTGATAAATGCAACTAAGGACTCACTGTACAGTTTCAACAGAAACAATGATATAGACCATCCCTAACAAGATCCTCTGAATGGAGTAAATCCTTCTCATAAACTTAGCGGATTCATCTCTTTTTCTCTTTCTATAAACATATACGTTCATTGAAAGCCAGCATATATAACAACCCAGCTGAAAAATGTTCAACTTTTGAAATAATATTGGAACATCTCATTCCTTACTATCCTCAAAAAGATCAGGCTATTTCTAACTGAAGACTTTTCTGTTTTCTGTATCAAGTCTTATTATCACCTGAGTCTGAGGCTTCCTAGTTTTATCACCCATTAACTTTGTTGTGTAACTACACTATTAAAAGTTTGCACTCCATTAATAAAACCACAGTAACACTATTTGACATTGTATCTGCTAATATTCCCATAAAGGTTTCATAATCACGATTTGAAAGTTAGATGGGTCTGTAAGTTGCTGGATGCATGGGATTCCTTCCTTCCTTCATTATAACAGAGACTATTACTTGCCTCCCGATGGACTCACTCTTTTCCCTTTTTGAGACTATCAGCTGCATTCAGGTAGGAGTGAGCCCTTTCCTTTTTAGTAACAGATTAGGTAACCTGACTCATATAAATATTAAATTCTGCCCTCATATTTTCCAAATCGTAGCTGATATCCTTTTCCCTCCAAATGATTAAGTTGCCAACTGTTATCTGGACTTTTACTTCCTTAGGTAATGGGACATAGCAGTTGATCTGCTTTGGTTTGCAATACTATACATGGCATTCAAGCAATTAACCAATCTTTCTGTACTGCAGTGCATCCCCTTTTCTTCTTATAAATGTTTTTGTTAAACTGTCTCAAAATTGTCCAAAGTTTACCCAGGATTGCTTCTTATACTTTCTGACCCATTCTGCACTGCATTACACCATGTTTTCTTCCTTATAAATGTTTTTGTTAAACTTCCTGAAAACTCACCAAATTTTGCAAAGGATTCCTTTTTGTACTTCCTGACCAAGGCTGCTTGACTTTCAGTCATACCTCTGCACTTCTTTGACACTTTTGTTTTAACTGTCATGTTAACACAAAATAATTATGGAGAATAATAAAATAATAAGGGAACAAAGGCCTGAAATCAGGGACAGTTTGTAAATATTATTCCAAGCCACTTCAAAACTAAGTTAACAGAACATCAGGTTTTGCATTAACATGTATTTTCTGAACAATAAGAAGTATGAAACCATAATGCTTGGGGTTATGGAATGACTATAATCCTCAGTGATTTACTAGAAAATCAAAAAAATTATGAGGGTCAGGGCACAAATAGGAAGAAAAACAGCACTGTTCTGCAAAATCAGAGACACTTGAGAGTTATGTCTTTCAATACCCCCCTTTCAAACTTTGTTGCCTTAATCTTTGAGACAGATATTTTCTGGAACTGTGGCATGTGGTCAAAATAGCTCATTATTATGGCTACAGTTTTGGATTAACTTTTTCTGTCTAAATAGACATTTAACTGCTTGCTTGCTTGACATAATGGTATCTATTCTCTCTGAGAAAGATCTCTTTCAGCCTTCCGGTGATCTTATCATTTGTAAAATGCCTGCAAAGTTATCATTATCTGTTTTCAACATCCCCCTGTTTTGTAATATTTTTGTTATTGTTGGCAGTTTCTGTAGTAGGGCTTGCAATTCATCCCTGTACCAAGCCTGAAATATTTGTTTTCTTGTTTAAAAAATGAACTGTGGCTCTCCATTTTATTTATTTATTTATTTCAATTATTCATTTAAGCTTTGCTGACTGGATTAGTCCTATTGACCATTGACCTGTTTTGGCAGTATGCCTGAAGCAGTATTCATACTGACTGTGAAATTTGTCCAGGGTACCAGGGAACTTCCTCTAATCTTTTCAGTATTTGCTGTGGGATCTTTTACATCCATGTGAGCTATTATCAAGTTGGACATATCAGATCTCTTTTTAACATCTGAATGGCAACACATTCAGTTCAGTTCTTTTCTCACTCACAACAGCCATCACATGAGACCATCAGGCCATAGGGCTACATGATCTGATACCACCATGGATAAAGGTACAGATTTCTTAATTGCAGTTATGTGCTCCTTCATTATATAAATGCTATCTATTCTAGACCAACTATTACATCTAGCTTATGTATAACTATATTTCTGCCAGTTATTTTCCATGTCAATGAATCTATCCATTCCACTCAACTTTAATTGCTTTGGTCCTGCATTCACATTAAGCCTATTGGTAGACACATTCCAGTCAGCAGCAACACAAAACAATTCCTTATGGAAATAAATTAGTTTCTTCCATTGATTTCTTTAATTCCCTTGATCTGTTCTGGGGGGATAGATGCTGCCAAAGTAATTTATCTACCATGCCATTATCCCCTGAACATCACAAATCTAGAGCCCCTCTCTGTTTCACACTTCATTAATCAGGGAACACCTCTGGATATTAAAATTGCCATTCTTCTCCACCTTGCTGGCATAGGACTTAACGTAGTAACATTTACTAATCCCCACTTTGCTCAATTATGTGTGTTCTGAATTATCTAATGGGTTTCTTGTAACGCAACAGCATGAGATTTTACTTTTCTGATGTTTGCCAGGACCTGTGATATCTTTATGGGATCAGTTAAACCATGTATATTCCAACTCAAGATATTCAGATTCATAGTTATATTACTTACATTATGATATGCTATTCCATAGCTCACTCTACAGCCAGCATAGCATGGAGGTTAGGACGTTGTAAAAAAAAACTTCAAATAAACAGTCTTTCTGACAGCTATGTGCAACTATTACTTTCTTTCCATACCCTTCCTGTACTTGTAAAGAGGATAGGGATGCCCTCATTCTATTTTGAGGCTGGCTTCCATTCCATTAGCATGAACAACTTGCCAGATTCCTGGCCCATTGCATCATTTTGCAATATTCGCTAGTTTCTTACTTACAAATTGATATTACATTTTAAAATATACCAACATTTATCTTTGCAAAATGAAAGTTCACAAAACTTCCTACATTCCTTGCTACTTCTTTGCCTTGTAAGACAGTATTAATTGTCCGCCAAGTAAAAATAATAGTTTTTCTTCACATATAGCAGTTTGCTTAGCACTTGTCTGCCCAAATTAACTTGTCCATTATACTTGACTTCGCTTCTCCTCTCTTAACAGACAACACTGTCATCACTTAATTCATTTTTATTGCTGCTTATTCTTACAAATCTATACAGTTTACATCTTTTATGCAGTCAGTTAATGAGACAATTTTATTAATTTCTAGTTTGCAAAATAAGGTAAGCTCACCTTAAGTCCTAAACTGCTAATTAATGTTTACTTCTATAGCAACATTGCTCTTGTAAGGGATTAAAAGTGGTCACTGTTTCCTTTTTCTTTTGCATTCCAGCAGTTTCAATTCACCTTGGCCTTGTGGAAAACACAGAATGCTCAGTACAGACCAGCTACATCAGTAGCAGTCTAGATAGGCTAAGTAGCCTCTTTTGACTGCAGAGGAAAATCTTGGTGACATCTTCAGGGATTCATTTAGTCTACCAATCAAATTGTGCTTCTTTAGTGCCAGTCCCACCTATCTATATTATGTTCATGAATCATCACCTAATTCATTTATTCTCAGTACTACATAACTGTATTTTATAGTGAAAAACAATGCCCAATTAAAAGTCAGGAAAATAGCTAGGAGTGAAAAACAATGTCCAATTAAAAGTCAGGAAAATAGCTAGTAGTGAAAAACAATGTCCAATTAAGAGTCAGGAAAATAGCTAGTAGTGAAAAACAATGTCCAATTAAAAGTCAGGAAAATAGCTAGTTGTGAAAAACAATGTCCAATCAAAAGTCAGGAAAATAGCTAGATAATATAAAGAATGAATTATAAAATAAAGCACAGTACCTTTACGTTCCTGCTCTTCATATTCACAGGTGTAGAAAATTGCAACAACCTTTAAGTATAGCTAATACAGCTTCTTTAGTATTCTACTCTGTTTTCTTCTTTGTAGTTCCTGTAACTTTTTGTTCTGACACTGGATTCCCAGATTTGTTCTCTCTCCATCCTCTTCCTTTTTACTTAATTCCATTCTCCTTTTAAAAAGAGTATACGTGTTTATTCATGATCCGAAACAGGGACCCTGCTATTCTTGCTAAACTGCACATTACTCTCTACCTGCCCTGCTATACCAGGGATTGACACCTCTAACTTTCATGGTATTGGTTAACTTCTTCCATAGGTGTTTTAAAGTCTAATTATATTTTCAGTCCAGCAGAATAAAATATGGTGGTTACAGCAACCCAAACATCAGTTTCTTTTCTAGAGTATGCCTCTCTATGGGGATAAACAATATGTGATATTCATGGACAATTGTGTAGACTCTGCGCAAAGCCTACACGATATTTACATGTTAACATGATGAGCAGCAACACTATTTGCATATGCATGCTGCTCATCACGCTTACATGAATAAAAACAAGCTTTTGTGGCCAGCAACAGTGTTGGCAACAGGAAAACATGTTGAGTAGCATAAGTGTTCACAGTAAACAAACAAGCTTGTCTATGGGCAAACCTGTTAAACTTGCTCACGCAAACAGGATGAAGAGCTACATAGGGAAAATAATGGGCAACCTGGATAACTAGATGGGGAACAGAAAATACACCCCTGGGATTCCACCTGTATCCCTGCTGGACAGGGGCATCAGGTGCTGACTTGTTGGAACATGGGCTAAATTCTTTGCTAGGCTTGTAAGGCCCTCAGGGCCAATAGCCTAGTAACTTCCATAAGTTATGGTACTGAGTATACCATGCACATAAGTCAAACATATGAATACAGAAACAAGTAAGAGTGGAGCAGAAATGGAAAAGGCAACTACAATTCATGGGTTACCAGACAGGAAATGTGTGCCAAGGACAATGTGCACTGAAATCAAAGAAATGTATAAAGAAATATCTAAGAGGGGAGTGTAAATGTTCAAATTATGGTAAGATAATTGATCTGAATGTGCTTATGTCACAAAGAATATTTTTCTTTAATAATAAAATTTTGCAATACGTATGTCATACTAATTAATGGTGGTCACACTTCCTGAGCAAATGCAGGTAAATAAAAGCAGACATGATATTATAGGAGGTGACAATTACACAAATTACCATAGTAACAAAAATTAATGACTTGTCATATGAATGCCATTGACATGGTGAGATGAGATGACAATCCTCAAGGGCAGCATATACATTATAGGATATTTGCACAGCGTGCATTTTGTCAGTATAACATGCTGGAAAATAGTAATGGCTCAGAAGCCGCAATCTCCTTTTGTAAGAATCAATCCCATCCCATCAATGTCAACACTGACCTGTGTGTTAACTATGCACACCACAGAAAAAGGCCTAGCACTTGTACAAGGAGGATCACCCTTGAAAGGGATTATGCACTTCAGTATTCTAATGGTTATGCATCCTATATGTAGGTGTGTGTGGTGTTACAAATGTTATAGCAGAGTATGACATATGTTATACATTTGTATAACATGCTCTTGCTTGACACAGTTACAGTGTAGACAGATAAGAACATATGCAAACGCAGCACTGTGGTGCAATGTATTCTCCAGATCTGTTTATTGTCATATTCTGCCACAGGAGGTAGCAACGGGTATTGTCACAAACAAATGAAATGAATGTGTAAATTAAGAAAGCTACCATCATTCCTTTGCACAAAGAGGGTATATCCATGGACCCCTGGAACTATAGACCCATTAACTTGACCAGCCTTATCTGCAAGATCATGTAACAAATCATTAACATTTTATTAACAAAGATATAGGAAATCTCCAAATGCTTGACTCCACTCAATTTGGCTTTGTCAAGTGGAGATCATGCCTGTTAAACTTGGTGGACTTTTTTGAGACAGTCACCAAAGCCCTAGACGAGGGTAAATCTGTGAATACGGCCTACCTAGACTTAGCCAAAGCATTTGACACAATCGCCCACTCAGGCATCATTGATAACCTCACCCAGCTGAGTATCAACCCATATATTGTTAGGTGCATTGCAAATTGTCTCACTGATGGAACTCATATGGTCAAAATAGGGGACTCCACCTCCTCCCTCAGACCCATAATCAGTGGTGTTCCACAGGGATTGGTTCTGGGGCCCCTACTTTTTGAAATCTACTTCTCCAAAGTACAGGCTAAAACTAAAGGATTGTGGCTGTCAAAGTTTGCTGATTACTGCAAAATGGGATTGATCACTGAAACCCTTAGCAATGTCAACATCCTGCAAGAAGGTGTTACACAGACTAATGATTGGTGCCAAAGTCATGGTCTTAAACTTAATGCAAGAAAATGCATTATCACTCCCCCTCAGCAAGGGTGATGTTCCTGCAAACTACCATGTCAATAGCAATACCATAAGCACACAGTAAGTGGTGAGAGATCTGGGGGCACAGGTTGATATCAACCTTACCTTCGATCACCATGTCACCACAGTGGTAAGAAGTGCATTTTATACTGATCATCTCATAAGTAAGGGCATTTTCTCTAGAAAAAAAGAGGTTATAACCCCCTGTACTCTTCATTCATCAAGCCAAAAGTAGAGTACAATGTTCCCTTTGGTATGTTCCTTGCCAAACACCTGCAGCAATTGGAGAGACCACAAAGGTTCCTTACAAAGAAAATTCAGGGCCTTCAAGATCTGTCATATGCAGACAGACTGAAATCACTGTCACTTTATTTTGTGTCATACAGACTGCTCAGAGGTGACCTGTGCCTTGTATACAGACCAATCTCTGACCCAGCGTTAATGGAAATGGGGTGCATTTGCAAGTCGAATAGTGCATGGGTCACTTGCACAAAAGACCTTAACCTGGTATTTGACATCTACAGAACTTGCTGGAGAGACAGATTTGTCTCACAGAGGTTGTCCCACCTTTGGAACAAGCTTCCTATACATGTTAAACAAAGCACCTCATTGGCCCTACTTAAGCGTAGTTTGGACAACTGGATGGGTAACCAGAAATACAACTCAAGGGTTCCACCTGTGTCCCTCTTGGACAGGGGCAATAGGTGCTGATTTTAGTATCTGCTTGATCCAGATACCCTTGGGAACATGGGTTGAACTTGACTAGCCTTGTAAGGGCCCTCAGGCCATTAGCCTAGTAACCTCCTATGATCCTATGATCCTATTCCTGATAATGAATGTCATATTAACCTGCCAGACTGATGGCAATTAAATGAGTATGCTTATATGCACACAATTCTGATCAGTCCTATATCACTGCTCCATGGTCAATGACGGTTTCTCTGTATATCTGTACACATACCAAGAACTGGAGCACTCTTGTACAAACCACAAGACTCAATGCATGTGCTGAAGTGGCACTCTCACCATGACATTGGTAGAACAAATGCCTACTGCCATGAAATCTAAAGCTACTTTACATCAAGGGATAAGACTGACATGATGTAATGGTTGTTGTGTGATGTCAGTATGTTCACACAAAATGAAACACTATGCTACAATTAAACATCAAGCTGTACAACTCCTCCAAAAAACAATATGACTATTAATCACATTTACCACTGTGGAACTGTTATCACAGCTGTTGGACTCCACCCGTGTAAGTCTTTCAATCAGCTGTATGGTATTTGCTTATATTTTTTAACTTCTAAAATTGATGGGGGAGGCCTCTGCCACTCTATACCTACAAAATATAATTGGGAGGGGGGGTGTCATTCCTGCAGTGCAGCTAAGGACACAAATGCTTACAGCAACTCACTGCTGGTTTGGAACTCTTGCCTAAGCAGTGAGAAAATTAACACTATAGTGGGATCAATGTTTGTGCTCTGGTTTAAGTGCAACTCCAGTTGTCATATGTGTGGTTATGTGAAAGCATTACAATGTGTGTATGAATCCAAGAATGTGTGTCCCTGTAATTACTCAGAAAAAATCTTGCTGTATGTCAGACAACATTGCCTGATGCTAGGTATACTCAGACACACCTGTATCCCTCTGCTGTTGTCACTGTGACAGGAGAACAATAATTATGTACAATGTGGATATAATCCCATATTGGGACACATGCCTTATTTATGCAACAACATACATTACATCATCTCATGTCCTCAGTCCTGAGGAGGCTTCACTAAACTTTGATGGAATGACAATCTATTCCAATGACAGTATCAGTCTTCAATACAGTCTTTCCAAAGGAAGTTATGACAGGAAACATCTAGACATGAAAATAGCACATATCAGTGATAACACTATTAATGAAATGTACATGGTCATAAGCAGTGATGTCAGGATTTGAGCTATATGGCTAACATCACAGGTTTGCTGAAACACAAGTGCAACTACAGATTTATTTGATGACTGTGACACTGTACATTTCAATGGATGCCATAACCATTGTGCATAACATTCATGTTTCCACTAAAAAGTAGTTGCACAGCACAAGCACAGTGTATAGATATGCCTCATATATGTAACTGCAGCATGTTCTGCACAGTAGAGGAAGAAACACAGAATCACAGATGACAGTCATTCCTCTATTCAAACTCCCTTCCTATTGACTGACAGAATCCACACACGAGTACACTATATGCATACACCAGGAGAGTCTGTGTGCATGTAATCCACACTGCATCTTTGAAATAATGACATGTGTCATGGAAAGGAGATGTGTTTGCAAGTATGATTTCTACAGCTATGTGGACTTCTAAATATTTGCAGTACTAAGAGGTGTAACACATTCCTGCATCCACTTACATTTACACAGGCTCAATCAGAATAGTCTCACTGCTACATTTGAACTCATTATTGACTGTCACAATCTACACACAAGTGTTTTGTATGCATGCAGCACAGGTGAGGTCTAGCTTTAGTGGTGTGAGAGTGCATTCTTGAGATGACCTCATCAGAGTGTTACAGACAGTATGTGTTTATGGACAGAGTAAAAAGGGAATGCGGGATTGATCTGACCATGTAAATGTTTCTTATGAGTGGGAGTCAATTGAACACACCTGTTGAATTAATTCCCCAGAGGTGCAATGCCCCCCCATCACACAAAAACTGATTGTTGTGAGATTAGAATCTCCTACCTATATAGTGATGAAATATAGAAGACACAGTACTTAGTGTAAGTGCCACTGCAGAAGTCTGACTTTTATAGTGTGAGACTACACTTTTTAGATGATGATATCAGTGTGGTGTTGTAGGGAAGATGATGTTGGAAGACAGGTCTGACACTGATGTGGAATCACTCTGCAGTGTAAAATTTACTCCTTGCTACTATTTTATTGGGGCCAGAAGTAGTTAATGTCATATGTACACAACCACACACACACACACACACACACACACACACACACACACACACACACACACACACACACACACACTCACAATGACTGCTGGGAAATTAGAACCCTCTACCTATCTAGCTATGAAATCTAGAGGAGACAGTACTTAATGCAGAAGTCTGACTTTTATAGTATGTGAGTGCTCTTTCTAGAAGATGACATCAGTGTGGTGTTGCATTAAAGATGTTGTTGGGCGAAGGGTCTGATACTGATATGGACTCATCCAGCAGTGTAAAATTCATTTTATTGAGGCCAGAGGTAGTTAATGTCATATTTATACAACTCTATACACACAAGTTGACTGCTGTGAGATCCGAATCCCTTACCTATCTAGCAACACAGTCTGGACGACACAGTTCTTAACACAAGTGCCACCACATAAGTCTGACTTTTGCAGTCTGTGAGTGCACTTTGTAGAGGATGACATCAGTATGGTCTTGCAGAGCAGATAATGCTGGGAGAATTATTTGACATTGATGTGGACTCACCCTAGAATGTAAAATTAATTCCTGACTACTGTTTTATTGAAGCCATCAGTACTTAAGGTCATATTTACACAACTCCACATAAACACACACACACACACACACACACACACACACACACACACACACACACACACACACACACACACACACACACACGCACACACACACACTCACACACACACATTGAATGCTGTGAGATTAGAACTCCCTATCTAGCTATGCAATCTAGGGGATGCAGTACTTACAAGCAATATCACAAAAATCTGAATTTCAGACTGTGACAGTGTAGTGTAGATAGGATTAGCTTCTCAGTCTGTGTCAGAGAAGATATTTGGATGTTGGGGTTTTGTGCAAATCCATATTTGTTTGTATGACAGAGTAAGTACAATGTTATGATCAATGCATTCAGACTGCTGACTTATTGCTGTCATTAATGTATACTGCAGAACTGAGAATGACACGCACCTGCTTGTCTTGTGTGTATGAGACACAGACACACTTGTGAAACACAGGATGGACAATTGTTTATTCATGGATCATCAGGTTATGATGATGGTATGCAAACCTTAATGAATGGTACTGATATTAGCTTTGGTATAGGTGTAGGTACATGCATGGGTAATGTGGACTGTCAACACCTAACAATAATTAATGTTCCAATGCAGGAGGGATAAAAAAATGATGATTTATGTGCATCAAGGATGTATGCTGTTGCATATCATTTGTAAGTGTCAGTGCTGGAGTGTGGACCAAACTGTCAGAGTGTGACAGAATGAAGTAGTCAGTTAACCACACACTTCACTGCATTTCACATGAGCACATTAGACATTTTCCATGTAATGGAGTAAGATAATCCAGTAGCAATACTTATTGTTATTATTAATGTTTTTCTAAAGTGCAATGCTGTGAAACGTAATTGTGCAGATGATGGCAAAATGTTGGCATATGCACGATTATACTTTGATGTGTTGAACTGGGACTGTGAAGTACCACTCTTTAGTGGTGTTTGGTGCTGCTCCACATATTGTATTATACAGTTCCATGTCAGCTCCAAAGCTCATTTCAAAAATGAAATGTTCTGCTTGCCTCCCACATTTGCATGACATTAGGCTGCAAACAAACAGTGTTCTCTGCTGAAGGAAAAAAAATGAAAGACTTTAATTTGGATGACTTTCTGTAACATAAGCATGCTTAGCAGTGATGCATGACCGTTGACACTCTGGACAGTACTTAGTAGAGAAAATCCACCTATTACTCTAGCTTTCTGTGTGACACAAGGGTTAAAGTCTCTAAGCTAAATAAAAAAGTGGAGCTGAAATATGGACTAACTGCAGTAAGCAGATCATTTAATAAATTGTGTCAGAATGTCATTCTTATAGTAACTTTTTATCATGACTTTAAGAATATCTACGAATGACTGTTTTAAAGATGTTGCCTGGCCAAAGTGTGTGTGTAATAGCTACTGAAATAATATTTTATACCTACTGCATACAAGACATGCTGCGAGAAAAAAACAGGTTAACTGGATGTACAATGCAGTGTAAAGTAATCACTCATTGCATTTTGCAATAACACCTGAAATGACATTTAACATCACATACTACAGTTGCTATTTTGCCAGTCCTCCCACAAGTATTACAGACTGCATTCGGTATGAATGGAGATATATGTCAGACAGGCCTGTATGTGTGGGACTTTAGAAAGTCTTGTGAAATGCATTCACCTGAAATAATCATTATTACTGTTTGCGAATGTATGTCAGATGGATGGACTTTACAGGTTGAGGTATGATACATACATACCTCACCACAAAGACTGTCCTAAACACAGAGTTGAGCTATGTAAGAAGAAAAGATGATTTTCAATTAAGTATTCTACCCATCATAGAGATGCAAATGCATTTTTAATTCATCAGCATAATTATTCTGCTTAAACAGTTACACAGACATTCAACTGTGTTTTATAACTAAATCATTAATGAGATATGCCACTTAAGAACATTTATTTAATAAAGCTTTAATGACACATTTCTTGAAATACACATAATTATGACAGTCATTTGTATGTAGTGTTACCTTCCTAGTCAAGGTTTTATTAGAAATCGCATTCTGGCACCCTTTGTAAAAATCACGTTCCCTGGATTTCAGCCCTCAATCACCTGTGTTCTATTTCTAAAGTCAGTGCACTTAAACCTTGTGCCACAGAAACAGGAGCATTGTGTGTGGATGTTTGACACTCAGTACTGTCCAGACTGATGATGTCCATCCATTGCTGTTAAGTGCATTTGTGCTACAAAAGGCTGTCCAAATGAAATGCTTCACCTTTTTCCTTAAGCAGGAAACAATGATTGCATGCTGCTCAGCAGTGAGGATCTGCACAAGGCAAGAAATAGGAAAAATGTACATGATGTTCTGATGAAAGTATAAATCATACATCATACTTTCCACATTCTCTTCACACTGTCTGGATTGGAAATCCAGAGAAACTCTGTTAAGGGAACAAAGACACTACATTTACGGCTTCTGCTACCAAAATAAGTATACAGAGTGTGCACATCACTCACTCATTAGAAATACCATGCATTGGTGCCAAAATTGCTTGCAGTAATGAAACCTACAGAAATAAAATTATTCACTCTTTCTTTCACTTGTGAGCTCTATTTGCACTCTGCTAAGCAGTGCAGAACTTACACAGGCAAAAAACTTGTATAATCATTTATATTGCACACAACAAAATGCAAGCTGCATTTTCACATCTACTGCAAATATTCAAAACAGCATGGGCTTCAAGCTGGCTTCAAAACTTGCATCCTCTTTCCTGTTTCTTTAAAACCATTTCACTTACACATTGTGCTACAGTGGTGAGCTGTGTAATTTTTTCTCTTACTGCTGTTCAGAGTGCTGTAGCAAAGCACACCTGTGCCACTGTGAAATGTGCTACTGATGGCATGAAAAGTTACATTTGTGAGTTTGTACCTTGGGCAGTGGACTCTCGTTCAATGCTTTAAAATGCTGCCAGACTTCAGTGCACTTTGCCAAAACCTGTGCAAATGAGGAGCAAAACAAACACAAAAATTAATTAAAAATTTGCAAGTATTAACAAATACTGGGGAATAATGATGACAAGACAAGATTGTGAAGTTTCCTAGATCTGTATTTGTTATATACTGGTTATATGCTTAGAAAATATGCATTAACTCTGTCAGACAGCACACTATCTGAAATTGAACCCTCAACTCAGTGCAATAGCAACACATGCACACACACACTGTTCTATTTTTTTATCCCTCTTTGCCACCAACATAGGACCAGAAATTCTTTCTTTCTCCAGGTGCTTACAACTTTTTATTGTAAATCTACATGATACAAACACTTCAGGGAGAACAGTCACTTTAGTATTGCTTGTTGTTGTTGTTGTAGTCAGAGCAATCTGAAACAGTTGCAAGCCATTAGCAGCTAACAATTGTGACTGCCCCTCCATGCAGTCCTAGGGCATGCACATGTAATCATGTACCAACCTACACCATGTTTACATCCCATACACCAAGTGATTATTTTGGTATTCAGGAATAATAATGATTTCACACCTTATTTGCATCTTCACAGTGCTCTGAAGGCTGAATCTACACCATAGAAAGGTAATGGTGTAGCTACAGAAGTAAAAGAAGGGTAGCCTTATTGGATACAGATAGAGCATTATTGCTAGTTATTTGGAGGAGGTTGTTCTACAGATCATTGCACCATTTCATAAGTTATGTTTGTCTTCTACACAAACTGCTTACATGTTCATATTTTGAATGCATTTAAATATGCAAGGGAAAAATAATTTTGTGATCTATGCAATTTTAAAATGTTGATGCTGGTATACTTCACATATGGCAGTTCTTGCTGTGCTGTCCAAGTTATTATGGTTTCTTCACAATATTGTGTTAGTATTTGCTGTTGTGTGACTGCCTCATCCATGTGGGTGACTTATTGGATAGGATGAGTGACACACTAGATCTTGTAATGTCTGTGATGGTACAACTGCTGGGGAGGGCTGGCATCCATGTATCTTTGGTGTCACCCTTTGCCTACTGCCCCCACTCTCCTGTGAGAATGATAACAACTGTGTCATGGGCTTTGTTAATTTGGGTTGGTCTTAGGGTTACATATATGTCTGATGCACAGAGTAGATAGGTAAAAGACTGACAGTATGCAGATAATTTAGCTTCTTGCACATCTGTTCATGTACTATAGGTTCCACACTTATCTTAACATTACTGCAGTTATGAGTTGTGTGCTTTGGGACTGTCTCTTTCTGATGCTATCCATACACAGACATTACATGGGTAAGTAAAGTTTGTGGACATTGGATGGCATCGCTTTTAATATTTATATATGCTTAGGTTGTTATGTGCATTTCTTCACTGGTGAGTGTGTGCTATTATTTGCTTCTTATCCATGGCAAGGACATATTGTGTAAGCCTATGTCTGCTGATTACACCTGCAGCTAAATGTTCTCCCTTAGAAGCCTTGTCTGTATGTGCTGGAGGTGTTACCCCTGCCCATGGTCTAGGAATGTGTCGTCCTGGCCCTTGCTGTCCCTGTTGCAGCTGTTTCCTCCAGATAATATTGTGCAACTTGGCATAGACTGTGAGAATTTCGACACAGGTGCCTTGGTCACAGGGCACATCCTGCTGTGTCTACACAGTGGAAATGTGACTTCAGCATGCCAAATACATGCTTGGTGATGTTTCTAGTTTGAGTGTGGGCATTGCTGTATCCTTCCTCTCTGGGTATGTTTGCATTTCTGATATGTGTCATGGGCCACAGTTCCAGTGTATAACCTGCGTAACTCAGGTGATGGCCTTGTGGAACATCACCCCTTGCAAACCTTGTGTATAGGTGCGAGGTGTACCATATGTGTGATTTATAGTAACTGCCTGGGTTGCCTGTACAGACATTAAGGATGATCCCTCAGGTATTACAGACAACCTGGCAGTTGATTGAGTGGAACCCCTTCCTGTTGATGTATGTCCTTCCCTGTTCACCAGGTGGGGCTTTTATTTTGATGTGAGTGCAATCTGTGGTCCCTGAGACTTCAGAGAAGTGAGCTACAGTATAGAATTCCTGCATTGTTCTTGCTCTCGCATCTGATGTGCATGGAAATAGATGTAACCCTTGCATGTTGTAGCATAGCATTAAGATATTGGGGAAATATTCTGGAAGTTGAGGCCTGTGACACTCCTAGTATATCCCCTGTGAGTCTCTGGAATGTACCAGTAGCTACTTTCCTTAATGCTATGCATAGCCTAATTTGCACTGGTATAGGTTCTTCTCGATTTCTCCTGGGTCTGAGGTGGGGATGTATTCTTTCCCTATCAGCTCTTTATCACTCTACTATTTCAATATCAAGCATTCCATGATATGTTAAATGGGATCTGAACACCCTTCTTTTCCTTGGATGATGTCTATCAACAGCATAGGTTTGAGCCTGTTGCATGTACACATGCAAGAAAGCAGCAACAGTCCCTAACATTGCTTTTTTTTCTAAGTGTGATGGTGGCTGTATTCAGATAGCACTTCTAGAATGGCTCTGCAATTTTGGATTGTTAATTAGCATGTAATTTGGCTACTTATGCTTTCATTAGCATACTGTTCTATTTACCTTTGTTATTCAGCTTTACATGATGTTCAGAGCTATTTAATGAATACAAAATAGCATGCTATCATCAGGGCCAGTGTTGGTATTTTGGGGGCCCCAGCAAATGTCAAGTTTGTGGCCCCCCCAGACAGTTCCAGTATAGGTATCACTATGTCACTGCCACCCCTCCTAAGCAACCTTGCTACCTAAACAAGCAGACAGGCTTGTAGCTTTAATGCTGTATCATTACAACAGGCCTTTCTCACAAAGGGACACTTATACAGTTACTGGCATTTAGCAGAAACATTGATACATTACATTACAAAAACTCTATGTACCAGTCTGGACTTGGGTGAAATGATGCCCTTGGCCTGCTGTTTCAACACCCCCACACACACATACCCTCCAGGCTTCCTATCTGATCCCGTCCCCCTTGGCTTCCCCATATCATGCAAATCAATTTTTTCTTACATTGTGCCTTACTCTTAAGCTTTTTCAAGAAGCCATAACTTTCTGTATGCTCTGAAGTGCATTTGCAATTTATTTTTCTTTTTGTACAATCTTTTCATCCAGTGATGGCTTGAACAGAAATTTTGATTATGGAAAGAAATTCACTGTTGCTGTTAAGCTGTAGTTTTCCTTGTATCTTTTCAGCTCACCTTCCAGATCAAGAATGCACAGTAATTATTTAGGAAATAACTCATATAAGCCAGGGCCCAAGAAACCATAGGTTTACAGATGTTTTGGATGCATTTCAGAACATTTTATCAGCTTTTTAAACTAATAGTGGCCTAAACAAAAATTTTGAGAAAGAAAAGAATTTGTCTTATTTTTTTTTTCTTTCAAGGAAGACATAAGTTGTGCCCAAGGCTTAATGGCTTAATGGTCAAAACTGACAAAATAATAGCTCACAATAAACTAAAAAGCCAGTTGTTGTGGGAATAATCTGCGAAAACTGCCTGCCTCCCTAACATCCCACAAAAAAAAAACAATCATTGCCTATGCATCCCTCTTGTATTAGACTGGGATGAAACCAGAGGTTTAAATTGCCTTAGTCATATATTTCATATATTTTAGGTATATATATATATATATATATATATATATATATATATATATATATATATATATATATATATATATATATATATATATATATATATATATATATATATATATATATATATATATATACATATATATATATATATATATATATATATGTATATATATATACACACACACACACACACACACACACACACACACACACACACACACACACACACACACACACACACACAGCATGCCTGTAAATAACAGGTACTGCCATACCAGATCAGTGACTGGGTTGTTTAGCAGTTGTCAAACAGCAGCAGGGGTAAGTCACTTTTATTTATGTAGGTGAGGAGTAATGCATACCTGTCACTGTCCCTGATTTTACAGACCTTCCCTAATTTTCTCATACTTCAACTTTGTCCTTCATAAAAAAGTTTGATTTGCTGGTAAATTACTCAAGATTACAAACAGTCAGTAAGTCCAGACATTGGAGATTATACTTATTGTCCAAAATACATGTTGATGCAAAAGGTTTTATTCTGTTAACTTTTTAAGTGAATTAGAGTAGTAATTAAAATGTGTTCCTGATTTTGAGCTTTTATTCTGCTATTATTTTTGGCATTGCACTGAGTTCTTGTGTAAAGAAGTTGAGAGTTACAGTATTTGATGTTCTGCCAGCATTTATAAAACTCCCTGAAAGACAAAACCATCCCTTATGATCAGAAGCATCAGCTCTTCTTAAAATCCAAAGATTGCATGGAGATAAGTTACTCTGGTCTGCTGATCTCTCTAGATCTTACCTTGCCCATGTTTATTATCAACTTTATCCTAACAGGGTCATATCACTTTTTATCCTCCAAAACTCAAACAAACTAGTGCAAACAAAAAAAACGAACAAGCTGTAGATTCCAACAGACTTTAATGTAAGCGCTTTCCTCCAAAATAATACTCAGACTTCTTCAGACATCAATTACCCAAAATAAATTAGTACTTATACAATCATAAATCAGTTATTTAAATTATTTAAAGACATATCATTGACAACACATATAAAAACATATGTTAAAAATGTTGGAACACAACCCTATTAGGCACACAAATGTGTAAAAATATAAAAACATTATTAAAACGTATTATTTCAACTAATATTTGAAGTAATATTTTAAGAAAACTTCAAATTTATTATAAGTAGTTGACCATAAAGGAACTCTATTTTATTTTAACCTATATTTTCTATATAAAAATCATAATAATATGTTATATTTCACCTATCTAATGCTTTTAATTTTAAAATACATTTCACTGAGGCATACTCATTAAGGCAGGGTAGTATATGGGCATATGTACAAATCTGCCACATAAGTTCACTCTCTTCTAGTTTCAGTTCCCATGGGCTTCCTCTGGGATTATTTGCTACCTGATGAACAACCGTGAAAAGAAAATTATGAGGGGTTTTCTATGCTGTGTTTAGTTAAGGCATTTGTAGTTACTTTTTTGTTTATATTATATTGGTGCTCGTAAATTCTTCCTCAATTTTCCCCAACCAGCCACAGCTTTTATGGGGCCCCCACACAGTCAAGAATGATTAAGGGGGTCCCCTCCAGCCACAGGTATTGCAGGGACCTAAAGTTGCCTATGTATTTTTTTTTTAGTGGAGAAAATGTCTAACAGTGGGGTATAACTAAGCCAGGGGCACTTTGTCTTTCATAAAATATTTAATGGAATTGTGATGCCTGTTAGTCGATAATATACTGATCTGATGTTGTCTATTTCATTATGCAGCACCATTGGATCTGTGGATCTGACCTCGGATCCAACTTGGCCATTTCTTTCAGACTTACGATCTGAGTCTCAAACTTCTTCCTCTCCGTAATGCCCCACTCCTTCTCTAACCCCTCAAATCTCATTTTCCATCTTCCAGCATAGATGTGATTCCACAGCCTCTGCTTCAAGATAAGTATTTTTTTTTTATTTTTCTAGATTATAGTGAGTTCTATTCCTTTTCTTTCTTAGTCTCTTTCAAGTTTATCACTGGTGTTAAGGTTGTTTCCCGCCCTCTGCATTTCTCTGTAACAGTTCCCCATTTCTCCTTTTCCCGCTTTCTTTCTTAAAAAAAAAAAAAAAAAACTTCTTTCCCAGTATTTTTGCTTTTTCTTTAGTGTTTAAGGTAGTGCTAGTGTGTGTATGTGCTTGTGTGTGTGGGTACACTAACTTCCAGTATGTCGGACAAACCTATGGGTTCTGACAAACCCACTGGTTTCAAAAGGTGTGCCTCTTGTGGGCATAAGATTCCCCAGTCAGATGCCCACAAGAGGTGCATGTATTGTCTTGAGCAGGGCACTTGGAGGTCCAGTGTGACATCTGCACTGCCTTCAATCCCTAAGCCCTCACTAATCGGCATAACAAATTCATTTTAAGACGCCTCTTACTGACCTCTGGAGCTCAAATTCCTATTTCAAAGAAGCGTGCCCCCTCAGCTGCCCCAGGGTCCATGGCTTCATTACCAGAGAAGTGCCAAAAATTGTCAGCTCCTTCTACTTTGGATCCCTCCTACTCTCACATTTCTTCAGATTTGAGAAGCTCTTCAGATCTGGTAGAGTCAGCACCAGTCAAGACTTCCTTGCTGTCAGATCCTCAGCTCTCAGATCTGAGCAGCCTTTTGAATCCCATGGAAGTGGTGTGGATCCAAAGTTCCTCATCTCCGGACCAAGCATCCTCTGTTCAGAAACACCCAGATCGGAGATCCCAGATTCATACTCCAAATCAGAGCAAATATCCCTCCCTCAGGTCCCCACATTCTTTGACCTCCTGAAGATCTTTTCGGCTATCCCACTCAGACATGGACAGGATGATAAGGAGTTTCCTCAAAGCCCAAATTCAGCTGAGGATCTTACTTCTCTGATCCATGCAGGATCTGTGAGATCTCCAACCCTGATACCTCAACCTCCTCCTCTGATCCATCCATCAGTTTAGAAGTTTCAGGATCTGGCTTTTCTGATTGGACCATCATCAGAGCATTGAATCTGCCTTTCTTTCATTCCAGCAGTGTCCCAGACTAGCTTGGATCTAATACCCTTGGAGCAGAGTGGGTCCTGGACCCAAGATATTGGTGCTGACTCCTCGTGGTTAGTGTCAGCTCTGACCTTTTCAGAACCATCCCTCCCTCTGGGGGCCATGGCCCTTGACAGTTTGGGCCCAGTGCCTTCTGGAAGCATTGAATCTGGGGTGGCTTCATCCTTCTCTCCCTTAGTAGCTCCAGCTCCTAGTCTGGAGGGACAGGCCTTCCAGGTGGCAGAGGGGCTTTCTCCAAACTGTAAGATGTGGACCCTCTTTCTCCAGGTCCTACCCAATCCACTCCTGATCAGAGCTTTGCTCCCATCCATTCTATCAATAGTCAGCCTCTCCAGGAGAGCCTCCAGACCTACCCTCAAAAAGAGGTCTATCTGTCTTCTGAGTCATTTACTGAGTATCTCATGGGGGAGGTTCATCAGAAGAGATGGTGCAAGAGGAAGCACCTAGACTCCCCTTTGGAGTCATTGACAGAGGACACTGACTTTGATGAGGGGGGAAGGGTCCCCCTGATCTTCACGCAAAGATATCTCCTTCAGGGTTGTCTTGGAAATACTGAAGCAAAAGGGTGGCTGGTTGTCCCAGTCCTCTTCCTCCAAGGAGTCAGTGTTTCTTGAGGCCTTCAGTATGGGCTCATCTACATCCTGGGTGACCCCACCAGCAGACGAGCTCATTGGTCTTCTTGCCTGCTGGGCTTGGAAGGAGTCAGACAAAGTGGATCCCATCCATAAATGCGTGGATAAATACTTTAGTCCCTGATGTCCCAGATAATGCCATTGTGGTCTCTGCAGCCACTAAGAAGGATCTAGCTGAGCAGAGCTCCTCTGTTCATCCCCTGAATAAAGAGTCTCGGGCTTTGGACAGACATGGGAAACACATGTATGCCTCGGCCAGCTTTACATAGAGAGCATTAAATTACTTGGCACACTTTACATGCCTCCAGAGAGACCTGATTAAGGAAATTATGAACTCTCTGACAGTCTTTTTTGGAGGAGGACCTCAAGAAGGTATCTCCTCAATTGACCACTATGTCCTCCACCACTAATTTCTCAGTGAGATTAATTTCCCATGCTGCAGAAGAAGCATCTTACTCAGCCAGTTCAGGCATAGCCCAACATGTCTGGATGAGGCTTTGCAGGTTTGTGGACCCCTTTAAGGTGTCATTCATTAATGCCCCCTTTCACAGTTCCTCCTTGTTTGGACCATCAGTTAAAGAAACTCTTATGCACAGCGAGCAGGAAGGGAAGATCTTATCTGCTGTAGAAATCAAGTTTTCTTCCCCCCAACAGACCTTCTCCAGGAGCTAACTGAGTAGGAAGAAAATACGGTTCTGTAAGTCTCAAGGGTCTTTCCCAGATTTGCAGGATGAATCTTCTAGATGCACAAGGAGAGGATTTAATGGTCAACGCTGTCCCAGAGGGACAGGGGGTCCAGAAATTAGGACTTTAGAGAACCCTTCTCTGACAGGAACTATTAGCACTCCTGAGGCACTGCCCGACTGTTCTACTCTTGAGGCAGTTGGTGGCAGACTATCATTACACCCAGATGCCTAGGCAAACATAACAAATGACAAATGGGTGGTAAATATAATTCCAGAGGTTGCTATATTACCTTTTCCCTTCCTTCTCCCAGTTCCAAGAGATATCGCCCTAATGTGCCGCTCAATCAGAGGGAAAAGGCCTTTCTAGAGGTTCAAAAACCTCTAGAAAAAGAGTCATCCAGGAGGTCCCAACTGAACATCAAGGATGCAGAACTTATACTTGTTTATGATGCCAAGGAAAATGGGGGACCTTCGACTGATCTTGGATTTGAGCAGTCTGAATTTGTTTGTAAAGAAGTTGAAGTTCTGCATGGTTACAGTACAGTCCATTCTGCTGCTTCTATGCAAGGATGATTGGGTGTGCTCTATGGCACTCCAGGACACATACTATCACATCAAAATAGACAGGCGCTCCAGGAGACATTTGTGTTTACAGCTGGGAGTCATTTATTACCAATTCAGAGCACTGCCCTTTGATCTCACTACTGGCCCCCAGGGGTTCACCAAATGCATGGCAGTGGTTGCAGCCCATCTCTCTCTGCAAGGATTTCAGGTGTTTCCATACTTTGATGATTGACTGCTGATGGCACCTACAAGGCATCAACTACTTTGAGCCATTCAGGTTATGCTACAACTCTTCAATTGCCTGGGAATCACAGTAAATCTGGCAAAGTCAGAGATGTCTCCCAGACAAGACATAGAATTCATAAGAATGCAATTGAACACAACTACATAGATAGCTGCACTACTTCCACAGAGAATAAGATCTTTGAGACAGCAAGTTCAGCTGTTACTAAAGACCCCGATACCACCAGCTTGACTGGTCCTCATAGCCCTGGGGTCCATGTCAGCTGCCATTCTTTTCATCCTTCTAGCCAGATTCTTCATGTGAGTTCTGCAGTGGACCCTAGCAGTCCAGTGGTCTATTCTCTATCATCTGTTGTCAACCCCAGTCAGGCTTACTCCAATTTGCAGGCATCATCTGCAGTGGTGGAGGCTTACAGATGACATCCATCTCAGCAAACCATTCAGCTCTCCTCCACCTATAGCCACAGTGACTATGGCTACATCCCTGTTGGAGTGGGGGGCATTTTCAGGGAAAGATGGTCCAAGGCAAATTGTCCACAACAAAGACCAAGTTGCACATAAATGTCCTGGAGATGAGGGTGGTTCTTCTGACGTTGCAAACCTTTCAGGACTGCTTTCCTCTGGGAACAGTTGCAATTCTTACAGACAATATGTCAGTCGTTTGTTACATTGACAAGCAGGGGAACCCGATCTTACCCATTTTGCAGGGAGGCCATGAAGATTTGCGATTGGGTGATCTCTTCAAACTGCTTTCTCATTGTAATGCACATTCCAGGGGAGTCCAATGTTCTGATGGAAGGCTGAGCAGATCGATTTTAAGTCCACATGAGTGGTCCCTGAATCAATCAGTGGTGAATCAAATATTCAGCCATTGGGGGAAACCTTGCTGCAACCTCTTTGCCTCTCCCCTGAGCAACAAGTTCAGCAAGTACTTCACTCTGATCCCCTCCATGGGGTAGTCACCCAGGGATGGTCTAGTCCACGATTGGTCCCCTGGGTTGGAATGTCAGATTCCCAATCTCCGATCTTTGAGACTAACTGCTTGGTTTCTCCACTTCCAGTGATTCTACGAAAGTCCAGGCTAGCCTCCCCTGTTTGAGAGATTATACTTGCTTCTCAGAAGTCTTCCACCAAGATAGTATATAATGTTAAATGGAAGAGGTTTTCCATTTGGGTGTCAGAGTGAAATATTGATCCTTTTTCTGCCTCTGTTTCAGATATTCTTCTGTTTCTCAGTTCACATTTTCATCATGGAGCTAGTTTTTCTACTATAAAATTACCACTAGCAGCTGTTACGAATTTTCATGTAGGGAAAGGTAACAATCTTTCATCTTCCCTCTCCACTTCAGGATTATTCAGGGCCTTTATTAGAAGAGTCTTTCATCTCAGACCTCCGATAAAAGATCTGTCCCCTCCTTGGGATCTCACTCTTGTCCTTCAAGGCCTTACTTAGAGACTCTTTGAACTTGCTACCTCATGGGATTTAAAATTCTTGTCTTGGAATACTACCTTTCTGGTGGCCATTACTTTAACAAGAACAGTGTCATTATTACAAGCTCTGTCTTCCCAGCCACATTGCAATACCTTCTTCAAAGATAGTCTCCTTCAGAATGAATCTTTCCTTCATACCAAAGATTGTCACAGAGACAAATATTAACCAGAGAATTCACTTGCTTGTATTCTTCCCTAATTATTCCAATAAGGGTGAATATATGCTGCATTCATTGGATGTACATAGACAATTGTGCTTCTATTTACACAGAACTTAACCACAAAGGAAATCTTAACAATTGTTTATCTTCTTTTCACCAAATAGATTAGGCCAGGCCATATCCAAGATTACTTTAGCCAAGTGGATTATTGATTGGATTTCTATGATTTACTCCCAGCATGGCATGCAACTTCCCCATTCTGTTAGAGCTCACGCTACCAGGACCATGTCTATCTCATCTGCTTTCTCTGCAGGAACACCTATTGATGAAATTTGTGCAGCAGCAACCTGGTCCAAATCTCATACTTTTGTATGTCCCTATAAGTTGGAATCATTTCTAGAAACACATCATCCTTTGGCTCTGTGGTGCTCAGGCATATCCTTCCTTGAGGGCCACCCAGGGTTTATGCATCACATCCCACCCTCCTTCCCTCATCCTAAATCATCTGAGAGTGGTATAGAGGAAATGGGAACCCATACGTTCCTAGTTTGAGCTTCAGTGCGGTTGCTTTCTTTTTGCTTTTGCAGTAAGTCTAAATCACTTTTGAAATGGCAGCAAACTTGATCTGAGGGTTAGAGAAGGAGTGGGTCATTATGGGAGAGGGAGGAGTTTGAGGCTTGGATTGTAAGTCTGGAAGAAATGGCCAAGCTGGATCCATAGACCCAGTGGTGATGCATAATCCACCTACTACTCCACTTACTAGTCCATCTACTACTCCCTTAATTTCACCCTTAACTGGCTTACTATCTCAACTACAGTTATAGTCAGCCGAAGGCTAGTTTGACTCCACACTCTAGTTCAGTTAGTAAATGTAAACACATATACTACTTTTGGTCTTTAAACTCTTATACTGACTGCATTACTCTTTGACTATCGGTAGCACAGTTTTCTCACTAAATCATGCTGTTAATCTCAATCTCAGGTTTTTGTTAAAAGTGTTTTTCATTATTGTATTTAGTCAGCTGCTGTCCTGATTTTTTGCTTTACACATTGTTTAAATAATTAGTATTCTAACTGTATGTTCAAGTGTGACTATTTGTACATGTGGAGCTTTTCTCCCCGGGTCTCTGCTGAAAATGGGACTTGTGCCCAGTTGGACAATACCAGTAAACAAATGAAATAAATAAAAATAAATAATGAAACTGGACAACACAGATGCCAAGTTATAGTAAGTACATAACTTCTATTAGTATAACCAGAAATATTTATGAATTTTAAAGGAGATATACATGAGTTATTACCCATCTGGTTTATTAAGTATACAAGATTGTTGTACTAGCTTTTATTGGTTTGTCAGACATGTTACAAAATATCAGGATAAGATAACTTGTTGTGGTTGGGCCCCCCCACCCAAGGAACAGGAGGCCCCAGTGACCTCAGGGTTTGCTGGTGCCTAAAGCCGGCTATGGCAATCATGTGTGCACTGCAGCATAATGGGCACATAACACCAGCATAGGAATTAAGCATTCATGAATCCAGCCCAATGCTTTCCACTTCACAGCTTATAAATCATTACTGACATAATTATGGTATCTTTTATTTTCAAATTTGTGCCTATTTTACACACTTTTATTCATTGCTATTCCTTCAGGTGATAAGACTGGAATTTTACCAGTATTGGTGCAGGCTGCTTCCTTTGTGCTACATTGCTAGTGACAAAGACTCAACTAGCCCTCTCTTTCATGTACATTAAACAATCACCTCCTAATAATTTTTCTGGGTTTCTAACAAACTTCAAGTTTTCCTTCCTCGATCGTTTTTCTAACTTGGTAGTTTTCTCATTTATTTTTCTTGATGGACCTCGACAGCTGCTAAGCTTAAGGTTAGTTTCCAAACTTTTTACTACAAGTGTCCAGACTGCATTTGAGTAACAGGTCAAAATATTTTCAATTTCTCCTGATCGTTTATTATTAGTGGAGACATACGCATCTAGTATACCTCTTATTTTAAGTATTTCAGCATACAGTCTGACATGTTTATCTGCATTTGTGACTAGTACCATAGCTAGGTTTATCCTTTCAGCACTCTGCATATTTTTGTTTCTTGTCATGTAGTTTGTCAGCTCTTCAGACTTTCTGCTAACTTTATCAATTATAAATTTAGTTTTGGCTTTCCTTCATCTGAGAGAACATATGTCTGTTGTTATAACCTCTATTTTAGGTTTCCCTTTCAAGTTAAGTGCAGGAAATAGGTCATTTGCAGATTTAGCAGGGCCAATAAGGGAGTGCTAAAATATCCTTACTGACTCCAATCTCCATATTATATGCCTCTTTTATATTAAATTATTAAATTATACTGTTCACTTTCATTTTAAAACTGTATCTGCTTCATTTTAAAAGCATGTGGTTGATTGTTTATTGTTTGATTAATCAACTGATGTAAGGTTATTTACTACTGTGTGGTGACTAGCTGCTAATATGGATATAGCTCTGATTGAACCAGGCTGCTCTGCTGTTACCAACCATCATTTTGTTTTAGCTTTTATTTGGCCTATATTTCAGTTGTGGACCAATGACTGCAGTGTCCTAGGTAGGATCTTGATTGATGATAGAAAACTGCATTGATCCAGGGAAAAGGAAGTTGTAGTTGTTTGTGTGTGTGTGTGTGTGTGTGTGTGTGTGTGTGTGTGTGTGTTTATGTGAGTTTGTGTGAGTTTGTGTGTGTGTGTTTATGTTAGTACTGTGCATGCATGTGTGTGTGTATGTAATAATTCACTGAAATTGCATTTACTGTGGATAAACTAAGACTATAAGGCAATGATCTGAGTGAGGTCTGGGTGGGCTTATGAAGTTAGGCTCTGTATCTCCCTTTGTGGTTGTCAATGTGAAGCCTATTTGGGTGTAGATAATGTTGAGCCATACCTCTGGGCAACAGTGTGTATTTTCTATATGCTTTTAAAACTAAACTTCTCTTAGTTATTTCTAATGATTTATATTTAAATAGATTTGTATTTTACTTTGCTTGGTGATGTTGTCTATGAATATTTATATGAACAAGGATAAGATTTACACTGTGCCCCTTGTCCCTCACATATATTGGTCTGCAGTCATTTGGATATTAGTAAAAGAACTTATTTAGCAGCTAAACAAGTTTGTCACCAAAGTATATTTACAGAGGGTTGTATCAAATAGAATTATTTTATTTTTTTTAGTTACGTAATTAAAAAGCAGGCAGAAATGAAGATTAATAACACATTTTTGTGGTACAACTGGTTAAAAAGTGCAAACCAAATGTGCTTCCATATGTGGGTCTAGGCAAGAAAAAGATGATATCTATCTTGTATGCAGAAGAATCTCAGTTCACTGAACCTGGAGTCAGTTTATCAGGGGCTATCAGTGTGCATCATGTAGAAGAAGAAGAAGTTAAACCATCCTCAAATGACCTCATAATGTAGATTTACTGAAAAGCCTAGAGCTAGAGCTAGATGTAAAATGGCTCAGCCAAACTATGTTGCATTAAACAGCATGAGGATATGGAGGAGAGGAAGTCCAGATATGAAGTAGTCATGATGCAGCTGAGAGAGAAGGAAAAACTATATGAGATGGAAGTACAACACCTTCATCAACATATGTGAGCAGCAGGGATAAAAACTCAGCCATAGAAGCTGAGATCAGTATGAAATTATTTACTCAGTATAATGAGAGATATAATTTTGAAAGTTTTATTTTGACTTTCAAATGTGTCTGCAGTCAGCATGAAATTAATCAGAGACAATATATGAGTTTTTTTAATCCCTCTCTGCTCTTGAGTATGACAAAGCATTACAGTGCTACTATGAATGATGCCAATTGTACTGATTATTTAAAAGTTAAAACTGCAATGATTGAATGTTTTAAACTCACTCCTGAAGGTTATAAAAACATGGTTAAAGAATACAGAAGAAGCAGAAGACTATCAGTGAAATAAGTGCAGAACTAAGTTGGCTGAGTGATGTCAAATTGTTTCTTTTGAAATGTTTGGAGACCTTATGATTACAGATGAAGTATTCAATACCTTGCCTGAGGATATGACAATCTTGTTGACAAATCTGGAATGCATCAATGCTGAAGGGGTGGGTGGAAAGGGTAAAATGTATTGAGCCAGCATAGCATAACTGTTTAAGAAGACAGTACCTAGCATGAAAAGGGGTTTTAATGCAGCCCATGAGGGTAGTCTAAGCCATCACAGCAGGTTTCACAGGCAAAGGGGAAGCCATTGGTTCTAGTATACTCCCTAGTCTTGGGTTAAATGTTTTTAATGTAAACAAATGGGGCAAGCATGGCACACATGTCCACAGTGACAAGGTAGGGAACAAAAGTCATATGAAGCAGGAAGCAGTGATGGCATCTCAATAGCAGTTGGTTGTCTGGAGGTAACTGCTGTTACAAACTACAAGGTCTGTACTCTGTTCTGAAGGAGATGTTACATTTGTCACCTGTTACTGATTACTCTTTTTCTCTTACATATTTCTGTCAATTTTACATAGTTTTTTTGCACATATGAATGCTACAGCAGTCACATCTCATTTTCTTGTATTTAGTCATAGCTCCAATTATCACCATTTCTAGTCCAATCCATTACCCACCACTCTTTCTTATGCCAAGAGTTAAGTTATTAAACTATCCTGTCTTTTCATACCCCTTCATCTGAAAATGTCATTATAGAATCTTAGTCAGCTGTTATGTCTTCTGTATCCAGCCTGCAGCACTGGGTATTTTGAGTCTGTGTAGCAACTATTTCATGCTTACCAAAAACTCTTTATTGCTAGCTCTCAAGGATTCAGTATTTAAAAGGTGTAAGTATTTTCTAAACTTGAAGGTCACCTTCAAACCTCAGAGCACATCAAGTAAACACTGTACACATATGGATCTATGTTGTAACATCGAAAGTACATTTAATCAAAATGTACTTGGGCGAATCCACTTTAGCGAAAGTGCATTTTATCGCAAGCCCCCCTGCAGCCCCCATGTGGGAGGCTGTGCCTCCACACCCCCCTACTTTAATATTCTCACTCTGAGATCGCACTATAGTGGGGAAAAGGGAATATTCCCTTATCCCCACTGTATCACGATCTAAGCAACAGTTTGTTTAGTTGTACAATCAACACTGCATGTTGATGTACAACTAAATCTACATGCAAACTGCATGTTTTTTTTTCTTTTTTTTAGCAAAAGTGCTTTTTCGATAAAATGCACTTTTGCTAAAGTGGATTCCCTCAAGTATGTTTCGATTAAATGTACTTTCGATATTAAGACTAGGACCCACACATACACACACAACATAGGGCACTACCACTGAAGTTGTTAAGTGAACACTGCCTAAGCCTTCCAGGCTAAACAGTAAGAAACCTCAGCTATTAGTTCAAACAGTAACACACCCACCATCACCCACTCACAGACAGTAAACATATCTGTAAGAGTCACACAGATTCCAACCCCTTAAAGACCACTAAGACTGCATCTATCCACAGTAATGTTTTAGTAACAGGTAACTCTGTTGTGAGGCATATGGGCACCACCCTCACCAGGATGGATAAGAATAGGGTGACAGCTAGCTATCTTTCTGTTGCCAAGATCCAGGATGTAACCAGGGGCCTTAGAACCCTACATCCTGAGAGATATGATTATGGCATAATAGTGGTCCATGGGGGAGTAAATGACCGTAGGCACTCTACCAAGAGTGACATGCTGAAGGATAGGACTGAGCTGGCTATGCATGTGTCCAAGGCAAGAAAGACATTAGTCTTAAGTGGTATTTTGCCATCATCTGGAATGATTAGGAGAGTCAAAAACAAGATAATTAGCTTTAATAATTGACTATGTAGCTGGTCTCATTCAGGGGAAATTCAATATGTGTGAAGTTGGGATGAGATTCACCTCTTTTATCAAGGCTTTTACATTCTGGCATAAGTCTTTGTAGCCCTGTATTGCCCTTTTTAGACAGAGTTCATGTGTTAGACATACCAACCTGGTACATTCGAATTGGAACACATTAAAGTAGCTATATTCAATACCAGAAGTCCAAAAAAAGAAAGAAAAAAATGCCAAAACTTGATAATATGCTTGCATGGATATAGTTTCAAACAAAGAAAGCACTCCCTCTATTTCTGGATTTAGTGTCTATCCTGTCTTATCATCTGCTGCCAATTGTGGGGGTATATCAGTTGTTGTCCAGGATACCATCACCTTACAAGAGATTCTCTGGGACATCAAATTTGAACTCCTACATGTCCAAATCACCCTAAACAATATTAATTAGAACATCATTGCTCGCTATAGAACACATGCTACATCTCCTTCTAAACATAATAGCTATCTTAATACCTTAGCAGAAATCTCTATAAAACTGAACACCTTCCTAATGGGGGGCTTGAAGTATCCTTCAATAAATTGGATGACCTATACTGATTAATTTTCACTATAAATGCTACCTCTCTTTACGAACAGCTAACTATCTTCCTAGGTGCTTCAATACCCTTGATCTCTTCCTTACAAATATGACTACTTCTTACATATCTCCATATGTATATATATATATATATATATATATATATATATATATATATATATATATATATATTTTTTTAAATCAGACTATAAATCAATGACCTTTTCTTTTAAAGCGGTCATACTTCCTCTCCAAATATCCCTGTGTTTAGGGAATTCTTTTTTTTACTCAACAAATTTTTATTTTGTTTTTTGAGAAGAAATACAAAACCAGTAAAATTAGATTACAATTCAATAATAGTAAAAGGAACAAAAACATTATTTACAATATTTACAAGTGACCCAAAGGAGAAACAGTACAATAATAATTAATAAAAAATCCAGAGAAGAAGAAGAGAAAAAAAAAAAGTCCACAAAAGTCTATATCTCTTTGAACTCATATGATGGAGATTGTGTCTAGTTGCATTTCTTCTATGAGTGTAAGAATTTTATTCCAGGGGTTGTCTGACCATTTTCTGGGGAACATTCTTTCTTCCTTGACTTTTATCTCCTTTTGTGCAGTCTCCTTAAGTAGGAATATAAAGTCTTCAAAACACGGAGGAGTTGCAGATTTCCATTTCCTTGTGATACACTTTCTGGCAACCGCCAGAATAGTACATAAAAGATATTGATCTCTTTTATTCATAACTACTAATTCATCTATATTCAAAAAAATTAAAGACTTTGTTAAAACAAATGTATCATTATAAATAGCTTGAAGAAAATTGCCAATTTTCTCCCAAAACGTTTTAATACAATCATAAAATATATGAGACCAATCCGCTTCACAGCTTAAAGAGCATCTCCAACAAATAACATTTTGATTTGAGTTGAATTTAACTATTTTATTTGGAGTATAAAAGGCTCTATGCAAAAATTTCCAGGTGAAGATTCGCCATGTTTGTGTATTAGAAGTTAGTTTAATGGAGTATAGAAGATTATTCGTTTAGGGAATTCTTAAAGGTAAATCTTCAGTTACTTGACCTAAACAAATTTCTCTGTAATCCCTCTGCAATGAATCCCATTGCTAAAGTATGTAGCCCTGTCTCTGACTTCTACTCACATTTAAACAGTTGTATTGGTAAGCTAGTGCCTGTCAGCAGCAAATATGAGAAATTGAAAAAGAAAAATTATGGCGAAATGCATTTAAAAATAAATTATATTACAAAAGAAAGAAGTTATTTATTGTTTATGACAATTCTCATTCTACTTAGCTGAAGAGCACATTTAAATAAATTAGTTAAGAGCATCTATCCACAGTAATGTTTTAGTAACAGGTAACTCTGTTGTGAGGCATATGGGCACCACCCTCACCAGGATGGATAAGAATAGGGTGACAGCTAGCTATCTTTCTGTTGCCAAGATCCAGGATGTAACCAGGGGCCTTAGAACCCTACATCCTGAGAGATATGATTATGGCATAATAGTGGTCCATGGGGGAGGAAATGACTGTAGGCACTCTACCAAGAGTGACATGCTGAAGGATATGACTGAGCTGGCTATGCATGTGTCCAAGGCAAGAAAGACATTAGTCTTAAGTGGTATTTTGCCATCATCTGGAATGATTAGGAGAGTCAAAAACAAGATAATTAGCTTTAATAATTGACTATGTAGCTGGTCTCATTCAGGGGAAATTCAGTATGTGTGAAGTTGGGATGAGATGCACCTCTTTTATCAAGGCTTTTACATTCTGGCTTAAGTCTATGTAGCCCTGAATTGCCCTTTTTAGACAGAGTTCATGTGTTAGACATACCAGCCTGGTAAATTCTAATTTGAAGACTTTAAAGTAGCTATATTCAATACCAGAAGTCCAAAAAAAGAAAGAAAAAAATGCCAAAACTTGATGCTGTCCCACAACTTGAACACATTCATATAGATACATATGCTTGCAGGGATATAGTTTCAAACAAAGAAAGCACTCCCTCTATTTCTGGATTTAGTGTCTATCCTGTCTTAACATCTGCTGGCAATTGTGGGGGTATATCAGTTTTTGTCCAGGATACCATCATCTTACAAGAGATTTTCTGGGACATCAAATTTCAACTCCTACATGTCCAAATCACCCTAAACAATATTAATTAGAACATCATTGCTAGCTATAGAACACATGCTACATCTCCTTCTAAACATAATAGCTATCTTAATACCTTAGCAGAAATCTCTGTAAAACTGAACACCTTCCTACTGGGGGACTTGAAGTATCCTTCAATAAATTGGATGACCTATACTGATTAATTTTCACTATAAATGCTACCTCTCTTTACGAACAGCTAACTATCTTCCTAGCTGCCCCAATACCCTTGATCTCTTCCTTACAAATATGGCTACTTCTTACATATCTCCATATGTATATATATATATTTTAAATCAGACTATAAATCAATGACCTTTTCTTTTAAAACTGGTCATACTTCCTCTCCAAATAGCCCTGTGTTTAGGGAAGTCTTAAAGGTAAATCTTCAGTTACTTGACCTAAACAAATTTCTCTGTAATCCCTCTGCAATGTATCCCATTGCTAAAGTCTGTAGCCCTGTTTCTGACTTCTACTCACATTTAAACAGTTGTATTGGTAAGTCAGTACCTGTCAGCAGCAAATATGAGAAATTGGAAAAATAATTATGGTGAAATACATTTAAAAATAAATTATATTACAAGAGAAAGAAGTTACCTATTGTTTATGATAATTCTCATTCTACTTAGCTGAAGAACACATTTAAACAAATTAGTTAAGAGCTTAGGAGAACCATTAAGATGCTCAAAGCTGAATATAAACTTAAAATAATAGCCACTAAAAAAACAACAATTTGTTTTTTCCTGTGTTGAGCAGGTTAATACCACTAAACTAGTGACTTCTTTACAGGAGAGACCTGAGGTGGTGTTTATACTACTATAACTATGTATATTTCTTTAACTATGTCAGGAAGTTAAGTGCTAGCACTCAACAATATTCAGAGCTAGTCATCAATGATACTACCCACTCAGACCCAAATGAAACAGCTGATATCCCAGCTGAAAATTTTAGTGCAGATTTCATTCTACCCACAATTATAGCTATTCCAGAGATTCTACAGTTACAGCCACCTCCTTTAATTACTATGGAACAAGCCCTGTCAGCCTTCTCAGAATATAAGAACTCCTTGCTGCTCCTGTGGAGTACAGGGGTTAAGCCCTTGCTATGGCCTAATGAACCAGGGTTCAATTAACAGCTCTGGTAACTGACAGACTGTCAGAGAGGGATTGACATGCCTATCCTATGTAGGAGGGTGTTTATTAATGACACTTTCCAAACGGAGGCATGTTTCAAAGAGAGAAGTTGCCCTTGAATGTAGTCAATGAACATGGGAGGAAGAGCAGGAACGTGGGTAGGGCATATAAATAAAAACAATTCCCAAGGATGAGAGGGGAGATGGCCATGTCCTCAGGATGCCCTTAGGATCTATTGTTGGCTTCATCGGTATTAGAGTAAGTCAGGAGGTAGAAGATGAAGATGGTAGACCCAGCGTAGGTTTGGAGCACTAAGAACACCTCATGCATTGGCCCAAATAACATACCAGGTTGCCTGATTATCAGCGCCAAATAAACCCCTAGTTAAATTGTTTCTTAAACTCTTTAATTTAAGCTTCTCTACTGATTACATTCCCGAAGCCTGGAAAACAAATATTGTTAAACAAGAGTGGCCCAACTACAGTCCCTGGTAACTTTAGACCTATCAGCATCATTAGCCTCATATTTAAAGTTATGGAATGTAGTAGTGCAGACCTCATTAATTTGAACATTGAAAATCTGTTAACCCTGGACAGTCATCAATTTGATTTGTCAAAGGTTGGTCCACCTCACTATTTTTTCTTAAAAATCATATGGAAGCAATAGAGAGTAGTTATGCAGTACACACAGCATATCTGGACCTGACCAAGGCCTTTGTCTCTATTTCCCATACAGGCATTATTGATAGACTTGTAAATCTAACTATTCCTGTCTTATATCGCCTACTTAGAGGGGATCTCTGCTTGACTTACAAAGCCATGTCTGACCCAGTACTGTTAGAAATGCTACATCTAAAGAAATCCCAATCCCTTCAAACCACACACTCCAGAGACCTCAGCCTCATTACCACAATCAACAGAACATGCTGGAGGGACAGGTTCATAACCCAGAGACTGCCCATGCTATGGAATAGACTTCCTATACATGTCAAGCAGAGCACCTCACTGGCCCTCTTCAAGAGAAATCTTGATGAGTGGATGGGAAATAGAAAATTCACCCCAGAATCACTCCAGTGGCTCTACTTGACAGAGGCACTAGGAACTAAGGTCGGGTGGCACAATGCTAGGGTAATCCTATGGGCTAGGCTTATAAAGGCTCCAGGGCCATTAGCCTAGTACACACCTATGAACCTAAATCATTCTGTTGTGCAGTTTAACAGCTACCTGGTTGTCTGAACATTCCATGTGGTTAGAGTTGCAAGTAATACACCTGAAAGCAAAAATGTTACCAGCATTGTTACACAGGACTCAGCATTATTCCCTCTTCTATTTGGCATCTGTTTCTCACGCCGATTTTATAGAGTTTCTGTGATTTAAAAAGCTTGTTTCAGGTACATATTGTACTTATTTTACTGCCTGCACTTAAACAAAGTCATTTTTGTGTTTAAATTACCTGTTTAACTGTTGTAGGCTACACACTCAAGTGTGATAGCCATTTCTGTGCATTTAAAGTGTTTTTTTTTTATTGTAACTGCTTTATTTTCTGAAAAAAAAAAAAAAAAAATTATACTTGTTTTCCCACCTTTCTAAGCTAGTATAGTCCAGTTTTCATGTTTGTGCTGAATTCAGGGCTGTGTTACAAGTTTCTGTGTTTGCCCATACCTTGCTTGGATAGAAGGAAGTTTCTCTGTTCACTGTGAGAGAGGGAGCTTTGAGCAGCCTATCTGTCCCTGGAGGAGTGGTTTCAGCCCAGAAATTAGTAGTTTATTGGCCATTTTGGGCTAAATTCTATCTCTTTCATTTCCCTGCTATAAAACCCACATTTGTGCGGTTTTGCGCACTGGGCAGTGCCGGTTAGCTAGGGTATAACTATTCCCGGCTCCACAAAGTCTACTCTTCAATTTTTCCCTTGGAACTAGACATACTTTCAACTTAAGCACTCAAGCCATTCACTTCTCATCCCAGCAATTGCTCAAAACTCATAGCAAGCACTAATAAACCTTAGCACTAGACCCCCCCTATACTGTAGAGAAGGACAAGGCTCTCAATTCGACCTTACCAGCCAATCAGTAAAACAGTTCACTATACCTATCCAGGCATGTCCAAAGGGCAGATTCAGGTGTACTCTCCAGTCCAACTTGTGAATCTGGGCATTTTGAAGCAATGTTACAATTGCCTCATGTACACAGACAACCCTCTCCTCCTTCCACTAAACACTAATACATGCGAGAGATGCAATTATACAGCCAAACTGGAGGCTAAGCTCTCTCAACCCAAGACTGGACCAGGCAGTCAAGAGGAGAAGGGAATTACTTGTATCACACCACCAGTTTCACATAGACCTATGAAACCAGTGCCGGCAAAAAACACAGATAAATACACGAAAACTTACTCGGAGGCTCTAAATAAAAATCTGCAAAAGCAACAGAGACCTCCAAAGCAGACATCCAAGCAACCTCCACCCCCCAACACAAACCATGAAACACATACTTCACAAAACCAGTGTGCCACACAATCAAAGCCCTTAAGGCAAAATAACATAACCAAAACACTAGTAATAGGTGACTCTATAGTCAGGCACACTGACGTCCCACTCACTAGGCTGAACAAGGAGAAGGTTACTGTTAGCTGCCTGTTGGGTGCCAGGATCTGCCACATAACACAAGCACTCAGGTCACTCCAGAAAAAGTACAAATATGACTCTGTCATTGTCCATGTTGGTGTGTGAATGACCTGAGCCATACCTCCCTGGTCTACATGAAGACATGGAGGAGCTCTCTGATCCGATAGCCCAAGCCGGTATGACCCTGACCCTGAGTAGCATCCTACCCTCACCAAGAATGATACCATAGTACAGAGAAAAAATTATCAATTTCAACAATTGGCTAAGCTTCTGGTGTCATTCAAAGGGGATCCAGTGTTTGTCAGCCTGGGATGACATGCTCGACAAGCCACACTACTTCACTAGAGACGGCTTGCACCTGTCACCCTTAGGCTTTCGAATACTGGCCAAGGCTCTTGCCACCCCCATAGTGCCTTTTTTAGGCAAGGCTCAAAAGACAAACCCACTGCTATAAATAGCACAAGTAACAAAAAATGAGGCTAATGCTACTAAATGCCAGAAGTCTAAACCTCAAAATGCACGCACTCGAGGCACTCCTCAGTATGGAGAAAATCGATATATGTGCAGTAACAGAAAACTGGTTTAAGGCTCCAGAGAGCACCCCAGCACTACCAGGCTGCAACTCATACCATACATTTTGGCCACAAAACCTGGACCGAAATACAAAAGGCGGGGGAGTATCCATATTCATGAAGGATACCCACACCTCCAGGTTAGTGGCACAGCATGATGCTTCAGAGAAAATCCATGTGCAACTAGCAACAGGTAAAACTGCTATTCAAATTATAGTTTGCTACAGATCACCCACCATGTCCTGGGACCCCCACTCCACATTCCTGGAAACACTAGGAAACATAAAGGTCCTACCAAACACCCTGATATTGGGTGATTTCAATTACCCAAACATTAACTGGGAAAACTACACAAGTACAAACTCCCTTGCCCAACATTTCCTAGAATTTATAAACTCAAATGCCCTGGATCAACTGGTCAACACCCCCACCAGAGGTGACAACATATTGGACCTGGTCATCACCAACATGGGCGACCGGAGTTCTACACTGGATGTCAACCCCTCGCTGGTTAGATCTGACCATAAACTAATCACTCTGGATATCCACATTCTGCCACCACCCCCGGTCAAAGAAGCCACTGTGAAAAACTTTTCAAAAGCAAACTTCACATTAATTAAGACTGAGGTGGGAAGTTTCAAAGCCTCTATTCTAAAGGATAATGCTGTCCAAGCTACAAAATCCTTTACTAATGCACTCTACAGGCATCTACAAGAATGCATGGATCATGCTATCCCTAACAAAACCAAGACTCACTCCTCCAAGAAAAGGAAACCAGTCTGGTGGACGCCTGCCATAAACAAGCTATACAAGTGAAGGAGGAAACTAGTGCAGAAAAGAGTAAAATCCCAAGAAGGGAAGACATCCCTGATCAGTATCAGCAAGAAACTATGTTCCCTCATAAAATTATCCAAGGCTAGCTTTGAAAGAAAAATTGCTATGGATGCCAAAGATAACCACAAGGCATTCTTTAGCTATGTCAAGAATCTAAGTGGCAATTCTCAGATTTGCTCAGAGTTAGTGCAGAATGGCACAAAATACACTGAACCAACCGATATAGCCAACATCCTGGCAGACAGGTTCAGTGCAAACTTCACCCCCCTCTCACCCCCAAAAGGGCCCGTATCTATACCAGAAGAATGTAGTGCCACTGAAATCACAGACACTCAGGTTAAAACAGCCGAATCCAAAGCCAAAAACACAGCATCAATGGGACTGGACAGTATCCCAGGCTGCGTCCTACACGAGCTCAAAGATGAACTAAACTCTCACCTAAGCACACTGTTTAAACTTATCCTCTCCAAAAGCTACATGCCCACAGAGTAGCTCACAGCAATGGTTATTTCACTCCACAAAGGTGGAGCTACAACGGACCCTGGGAACTATCACTCTATAAGCCTGACTAGCTTGGTCTGCAAAGCTATGGAGAGCATCATCATGGATCTCATTAACAGAGACATAGGAAACCTCCAAACACTGGACCCTACCCAGTTCGGCTTTGTTAAGGACAGATCATGCCTCCTAAACTTGGTGCACTTCTTTGAGACAGTTACCAAGGCTATAGATGAGGGAAAGGTGGTCCACACAGCCTACCTAGATCTCGCAAAAGCCTTTGACACCATTCCCCACTTAGGCATTATAGACAAGCTCACCAGCCTGAACATAAACCCCTACATCATGATATGGGTTGCCATCTGGCTCACACAGACAGAACTCACATGGTAAGGGTTGCGGGAGCTAGGTCTGACTTTAAACCGGTTACAAGTCGCATTCCCCAGGGCTCAGTCCTAGGACCACTCCTGTTCGGAGGTACATGCAAGCCCAAGAGGACTATGGCTGACCAAGTTCGCAGACAACTGCAAACTTGGGGCTATAATTAACTCTCTGGCTGACACAAACATCCTCCAAAAGGGTCTCACTGAGACAGATACCTGGTGTCAAAACCATAGCCTCAAGCTAAATGCCAAAAAGTGCATAGTCATCCCCTTTGGAAAAAACAAAGTACACACAAACTACCACATAGGTGGTAGCCCCCTATATACGGAAGATGTAATAAGGGATCTGGGGACCCAAGTAGATAGTAACCTCTCCTTTGATAATCACATTGCCAAAGTGGTTAGAAAATCCTTCTATGTAGCCCACCTAATCACAAAAGGGTTTGCATCTAGATCGAAAGAGGTCATTGGGCTCTTCTACGCATCACTCATCAGACCCATCATAGAGTACAATGCCCCATTTGAGATGTACCTTACAAGACACCTGCAACAACTGGAAAGACCACAGAAGTACCTCACCAAGAGGATCACTGGCCTCAAGCAGATGCCCTATGCAGATCGACTGAAGAAACTCTAGCTGTACTCAGTGGCATACCGCCTACTCAGAGGTGATCTCTGCCTGACGTACAAGGCCATGTCCAACCCAGAATTGATGGACATGCTCCACCTAAAGAAAACCATATCCCCTCAAGCCACACGCTCCAGGGATCTAAACCTCACCAGAACAATAAATAGGACATGCTGGAGGGATATATTCCTGTCCCAGGGACTTCCCATGCTCTGGAACAAGATTCCAGTCTACATTAGGCAGAGCTCTTTGCTAACCTTCTTCAAGAGAAACCTTGATGAGTGGATGGGAAACAGAAAGTTTACCACAGGGATCACTTCAATGGCTCTGCTGGAGAGAGGCACAGGGAACTAATCTAAGGGGGTGGCGAAAGCCAACACATTCTGGCTAGGCTTATAAATGCCTTTGGGCAGATAGCCTAGTACCTACCTATGAACCTATGAACCTAAGATCTTCAGCCAAACATTCATGGCCTTTGGTTATCTACAGTTGCAGACAACTGCAAATTGAGAGTTTTTATTCATGCTTCCACTAACTCACTGTTGCTCCAACATGAGTTATACTTTAACAATTGGTATAAGGATAATAGTCTGATATGAAATGGGAACAAATTAATGAAGCTACTTTTGGTAAGCAAAACATTTTCTCATACCATATAAGTGATACACTCCTCCAATCTGACAGTGTTGTGAGGGATCTCAGCAATGTCTTTGGTAATTCCTTATCTTTTGACCATCACATCTCCTCAGTAGTTTGGAAAACCTTCAATCTGGCTCATCTCATTTCCAAAGGTATATCCTCTAGATCTCAAGAAGTCTTAATTCCCCTTTAATTGTATCTCATGAGACACATCATTGAACATAATTCTTATTTTGGCATGAATTTCTCTAAACATATCGCTCAGCTTGAGAGACCTCAGAGGTTCCTAACTAAAACTGTCTCTCTGCAGTTAGTTCCCCAACCCCCTCCCTGTTTCCTGTTGTGGTGTTAATCTTGGTGGCTTTGGAATTGCCTGCCCCTGCTGTAAATCTCTTTTTGCAAACTCCTCCTGGACCCATCTCATTTGCTCACTCAACTGAGTACAGTGAGATCATATTTTGATTTCGGATACTCCTACCAGTCCCATCTCCTCTGCGGTGTACAGAGAGAGCACTTGGGAAGGACATTCCCCTATAGTATCTTAATCTGCTCTGTTTCCTCCATCTCAAAAAAAAATTGCACTTCATCTGCCTTACTGTATTTGTGTTTCTTCCTACTTTATTACCTTATTTTGCTTTTACCTCTTCTTAAAAGTACTCAGTTGAATTTATTCTGCTGCCTTTATGACCACTTGTTAGTAGCCTGATTAAATTGTAACTGTTATTCTAAGGCCCTTGGTTTAAGCACTTGGGCTTCAAACCAGTTGTTTTACATTAAGAAGGTTTGTGGTCTGCACTGTTGTGGCAGGACAGGTAGCGTACATCCTTCTAAGTTGGGAACTGCTGATTGAAGGCTCAGTGTCTGTTATTCTAAAAGTGTATTAGTTCTGGGTTAAGCACTTGGTCTTCAGGCCAGTTATTTTACATTAAGAAGGTTTGTGGTCTGCACTCTTGTGGGAGGAGAGGCTAGATTCTGCCCTTCTGAGCTGGGAATTTCTGGTTAAAGGCTTATTGCACATGCTTACTTGAACTGTTTCTTTCTGAAATCGGTACACCTTGTTTGCTGTAGCATAGACTAGATTCAGGCCGGCTGGATCTAGCTTTGTTTGTATAACTTGTGCACTGATCCAGGCCATATTTTTGGAGAAGGTTTCTCTGTACCTTAGTGGCAGGACTGTGCAGTTAGAACTTGCCTGATTGAAGACTGCTGGAACAGGGCTCAGTTTTAAGCTTTTTAACTGGTTAATTGGGTAAAGTGTTGTTTTGATAGTATCTGCTCTATTTTCTGGGGAAAAAAAAAATATATATATATATATATATACTTGTTTCTCGCCTTTCTGAACTAGTATAGTCCAGTTTTTAGGTTATTGCTGAATCCAGGGCTGTGTTACAAGTTTCTGTGTTGCCATACCTTACTTGGATAGAAGGAAGTTTTTCTGTTCACTTGTGAGAGAGGGGAGCTTTGAGCAGGCTATTTGTCCCTGGAGGAGTGGTTTCAGCCCAGAAGTTAGTAGTTTATTGGCCATTTTGGGCTAATTTTGATTGTATCTGCTCTATTTTCTGAAAAAAAAAAATACTTGTTTCCCACCTCTCTGAACTAGTATAGTCCAGTTTTCAGGTTATTGCTGAATCCAGGGCTGTTACAAGTTTCTGTGTTGCCCATACCTTACTTGGATAGAAGGAAGTTTCTCTGTTCACCTGTGAGAGAGGGGAGCTTTGAACAGCCTATCTGTCCCTGGAGGAGTGGTTTCAGCCCAGACGTTAGTAGTTTATTGGCCATTTTGGGCTAATTTTTATCTCTTTCACTTCCCTGCTATAAAAACCTCATTTGTGCAGTTTTTACGCTTGTATTCTGCTCAGCAAGTGCCTCCCAGGTGTTCTGCAGAGTCTACAGCAGCAGAGAGACAAAATAGTGACTTTGGAGTGATTAAGTATCACTTTTCTGCTTTTCTTGCTGTCTTAACTAATTCTGCCTAAAATGCCATTTTTTTATTGAATCTGTGATTTAAAAAGTTTGTTATTGCTACATCTTGTACTTATTTGCTGCCTGCACTTGAATTAAGTCATTTTTGTGTTTAAATAATCTGTTTAACTATTGTAGGCTACACACTAAAGTGTGATAGCCTTTTCTGTGCATTTAAAGTGTTTTGATTGTATCTACTCTATCTTCTGAAAAAAAATATACTTGTTACCTACCTTTCTGAACTAGTATAGTCCATTTTTCAGGTTATTGCTGAATCCAGGGCTGAGTTACAAGTTTCTGTGTTCCCCATGTCTTACTTGGATAGAAGGAAGTTTCTCTGTTCGCCTGTCAGAGAGGGGAGCTTTGAGCAGCCTATCTGTCCCTGGAGGAGTGGTTTCAGCCCAGAAGTTAGTAGTTTGTCAGCCATTTTGGGCTAATTTCTATCTCTTTCACTTCCCAGCTATAAAAACAGCATTTGTGCGGTTTTGTGCACCGGGCAGCACCATTTAGCAAGAGTTAAACTATTCTCGGCTCCACAAAGTCTACTCTTCAATTTTTCCCTTGGAACTAGACAAACCTTCAACTTTAGCACTCAAACCATTCGTTTCACAGTCAAGCACTTGCTTAAAACTCTTAGCAAGCACTAATTAACCCTAGCACTAGACTCCCCCTATACTGTCCAGAAGGACAAGGCTCTCTATTTGTCCCCATCAGCCAATCAGAAAATAAAACTTACTCTACCTATTCAGGCATACCTAAAGGGCATTTTCTGGTGTACTCTCAGTCCAACTGGTGAATCTGGGCATTTTGAGGCAATGTTACAACTGCCTCATGTACACAGACAACCTTCTCCTCCTACCACCAAACACTAATATATGAGAGAGATGCAATTATACAGCCAAACTGGAGGCAAAGCTCTCTCAACCCAAGACTGGAACTGACAGTCAAGAGGAGAAAGTTAATACTTGCTACACACCACCAGTCTCACATAGACCTAATAAACCAACACCAGTAAATAACACACATGAATACATGAAAACATACTCGGAGGCTCTAAATAAAAATCTGCAAAAGCAACAGAGACCTCCAAAGCAGACATCCAAGCAACTTCCACACCCTATCACCAACCATGAAACACATACTTCACATAATCAGTGTGCCACACAATCACAGCCCTTAATGCAAAATAACATACCCAACACACTAGTAATAGGCGACGCTATAGTCAGGCATACTGATGTCCCACTAACTAGGCTGGACAAGGAGAAGGTTACAGTTAACTGCCTGTCAGGTGCCAGGATCCGCCACATAACACAAGCACTCAGGTCACTCAAGAACAAGTACAAATACAACTCTGTCATTGTCCATGTTGGTGTAAATGATCTGAGACGTACTTCCCTGGACTACATGAAAAGAGACATGGAAGAGCTCTCCAATCATGTAGCTCAGGCCGGTATGACCCTGACTCTGAGTAGCATCCTGCCCTCACCAAGAATGATGCCACAGTATAAAGAAAAAAATGATCAATTTCAACAATTGGCTAAGTTTCTGCTGTCATTCAAAGGGGATCCAGTATCTGTCAGCCTGGGATGACATGCTTGACAAGCCACGTTGCTTCGCAAGAGATGGCTTGCACCTGTCACCCTTAGGCTTTCCAATACTGGCCAAGGCTCTTGCCGCCCCCATACTGCCTCTTTTAGGCAAGGCTCAAAAGACAAACCCACCACCATAAATAGCACAAGTAACCAAAAACTGAGGGTAATGCTACTCAACGCCAGAAGTCTAAACCTCAAAATGCACGCACTCGAGGCACTCCTCAGTATGGAGAAATCTACATCTGTGCAGTAACAGAAACCTGGTTTAAGGCTCCTGAGAGCACCCCAGCACTACTAGGCTATAACTCATACCATACCTTTCGGCCACAGAACCAGGGCCGAAACACAAAAGGCGGGGTGTATTCATATTCATCAAGGATACCCACACCTCCAGGTTAGTGGCGCAGCACAATGTATCAGAGATCATCCATGTGCAACTAACAATGGGCAAAACTGCAATACAAATTGTAGCTTGCTATAGGTCACCCACCATGGCAGCCCCCCCCCCATTCCGCATTTCTGACAGTGGGAAACAAAGGAAGGTCACCCAAAACACCTTAACTGGGTGATTTTTCAACCAAAACATAAAATGGGAGAACTACTCCTCAAGTAGTAGCCCTCCAACAACTAAATGTTTTTAAAAATCAAATGCCAATGCCCTGGATCAACCCAGACCCCACCAACAACATATTGGACCTGGTCATCACGAACATGGGCGACCAGTGTTCCACACCAGAGGTCAAACCCTCGCTGGTTAGATCAGACCATAGACTAATCACTCTGGATATCCACATACCGCCCCCAACCCCAATCAAGGAAACCACCATGAAAATCTTTTCAAAAGCAAACTTCACATTACTTAAGACTGAGGTGGAAAGGTTCACAGCCCCTATGCTAAAGGACAATGCTGTCCAAGCTGCTGAAACCTTTACAAAGGTACTCTATGAGCATCTGCAGGAATGCATGGATCGTGCTATCCCATGTAAAACCAAGACTCACTTCTCCAATTAAAGGAAACCAGTCTGGTGGACCCCTGCCATAAACAAGCTATACAACAGAAGGAGGAAACTAGTACAGAAAAGAGTAAATTCCCAAGAAGGAAAGACATCCCTGATCAGTATCAGCTAGAAACTATGATCCCTCATTAAATAATCCAAGGCTAGTTTTGAAAGAAAAAATGCCAATGACGCCAAAGATAACCATAAAGCATTCTTTAGCTATGTCCAGAACCTAAGTGGAAACTCTGAGATCTGCTCTGAGTTAGTGCAGAATGGCACAAAATACAATGAACTGACTGATATTGCAAACATTCTGGCAGACAGGTTTAGTGCAAACTTCACTCCCCTCTCACCCCCTAAAGGGCCCATAAGCATACCAGAAGAATGTAGGGCCCCATCAATCACTGATGCACAGGTTAAAACAGCCCTATCCAAAGCCAAAAACACAGCTTCAATGGGACCGGACAGGGTCCCAGGCTGTGTCTTACAAGAGCTCCAAAATGAACTAACCCCTCACCTAAACACACTGTTCAAACTCAGCCTCTCTACAGGCTACATACCCATAGAGTGGCGCACAGCAACAGTTATCCCACTCCACAAAGGTGGAGCCACAACAGATCCCAGGAACTATCACCCTATAAGCCTGACTAGCCTGGTCTGCAAGGCTATGGAATGCATCATCATGGAACTCATTAACAGAGACATTGGGAACCTCCAAACCTTGGACCCTACCCAGTATGGTTTTGTTAAGGGCAGAGCATGCCTTCTAAACCTGGTGGACTTCTTTGAGATGGTTACCAAGGCAATAGACGAGGGAAAGGTGGTCCACAGAGCCTACCTAGATCTTGCAAAGGCTTTTGACACCATTCCCCATTCTAGTATTATAGACAAGCTCACCAGCTTGAACATAACCCCCTATGTCACGAGATGGGTTGCCAACTGGCTCATGGATAGAACCCACATCTTGAGAGTTGCAGGCTCTATGTCCGACTCTAAACTGGTTACAAGTGGCGTCCCCCAGGGCTCAGTCCTAGGACCCCTCCTATTTGGTATATACTTCTCAGTGGTACAGGCAAGCATAGAAGGACTATGGCTGACCAAGTTCACAGATGACTGCAAACTAGGGGCCATAATTGATTCTCCAGCTGATACAGACACCCTATAGATGGGTCTCACTGAGACGGATACCTGGTGTCAAAATCATGGCCTCAAGCTAAATGCCAAAAAGTGCATAGTCATCCCCTTTGGAAAAACGAATACCCGAACTACCACATAGGTGGTAGTCCCCTAAATACAGAAAATGTAATAAGGGATCTGGGGACCCAAGTAGATAGCAATCTCTCCTTTAATAATCATATTGCCAAGGTGGTTAGAAAATCCTTCTATGTGGCCCACCTAATCACAAAAGGGTTCGCTTCTAGAACAAAAGAGGTTATTGTGCCTCTCTTCTCATCACTCATTAGACCCATCATAGAATGCAACGCCCTATTTGGGATGTACCTTACAAGACACCTGCAACAGCTGGAAAGGCCACAAAAGTACCTCACCAAGAGGATTACTGGCCTCAAACAGATGCCCTATGCAGCCCAACTCAAGAAACTCCAGCTGTACTCAGTTGCATACCGCTTACTCAGAGGTTATCTCTGCCTGACATACAAGGCCATGTCCAACCCAGAATTGATGGACATGCTCCACCTAAACAAAAAACAAATCCCAGAGAGCCACACACTCTAGAGATATAAACCTCACAACAATGATAAATAGGACATGCTGGAGGATAGATTCCTATCACAGAGACTCCTCATGCTTTGGAACAGGATTCCAATATACATCAGGCAGAGCCCCTCACTAACACTCTTCAAGAGAAACCTTGGCAGGTGGATGGGAAACAAAAAAATTATCCCAGGGATCACTGCACTGGCTCTGCTGGACAGTGGCACAGGGAACTAATGGCTCTGCTGGACAGTGGCACAGCAAACTGATGGCTCTGCTGGAGAGAGGCACAGGGAATTAATCTAAGGGGGTGGCAAAAGCAAACACATTCTGGCTAGGCTTATAAATGCCCTTGGGTAGATAGCCTAGTACTTGCCTATGAACCTATAAAAAGGAGAGTGACTTCAAGAATTTTAGTTATCAGGGTAGACTGGCAGCCCTCTTTCTCTCTCTGCACTCAGTTTGTTTTTCTTTTCTTTTTTCCAAAAACTTTTTATTAATTTTTTAATTATAAAAATCTACAAATTCTTTTAAAGAAAGATAAAACAATAACATAACTATTTACACGTGTCCATATCAACAATCTATAAAGATAATTAAATCATTAAAACTTGTCAAGTAGATCAATTTTAACCAAACTATATTGATGTGTACTATTCAATGCTCTCATTTTGACAGTTTCTAATTTTTTTACAGACTTTTTTAGCCAAATAAATGAATTCAGAAAAAGAAAGAGCAGTTTTACTTTTCCAGTTCTTTGTGACTACTTTTTGTGCTATGGCTAGAATGGACCATTTTTTATAGATTCCTCAATGGGGATGTCTAACCACTTGTGCCAAGAACAATCCAAACCTCTTTGACCTTCTATTTCTTCACAGAATAAATAGTTCCTCAAATACCAAGTTAAAGAAGCTACACCTTCATCATAAAATAAATAAGACATGTTGGCATGCTATATTCATATCCAAATACATTCCTCACCTCTGAAGCACATGAGCAAACTTCCACTACATGTCAAGCAGAGTAGCAACTCTTGCCATCTTCAAGATAAACTTCGATAATTCGATGGGTAGCCTCAAAATCTCCCATGGTCTATCTTGTACTGCCTTTGTTGAAACTGGAGGGAACATTTGAACTTTTGAATATGGGTTATTGGCTAGGGTTGTAATGTCCTGTAGACTGATTGTGTAATACTTACCTGTGAACCTATGAAACTGAATTTGAAAGGAATGGCTCCTATTTATTGATTATTCCACCTTGGAAGTACATGAGAAAAAGACCATTGTGCTGAAGGCTGTTAGAACTCATAGCCGGCCTTAGGCATAGGCCAACTAGGCGGCTGTCTAGGGTGCCGCTCTAACAGGGGTGCTTTTCCAGTATTTATTTAATGTAGTTAGACCAGGATGGGGGCACTGGGTGGTGTGGTGGGGGGCATCATGGAGCCCTTTTGCCTAGGGCACCAGTTGACCTAAGGCTGCTAGAACTAAGACAAATTGCAGCATAGCTTTTGAAGGTGAAACTGGGGAGTCAAAAACGAATGTCTGCAGAGAGCAGATAAATGCAGTCAGTAGTAATTGTGGTTACTTCTTAAAGGTAATATCAGAAACATTGTTAGAACAATAATTAAGTCAGCTAAACATTACTATTTTAATTAGTTTGAAGGACACTAAAACTAAAATGTATGAACATAAGGAAGCAGTTTACAGTTGTGGAGTTTGGATGGGTCAACTAATATAAATCACTATATAAGAAATAATATGTGCACTGTCATCTAACCAACGTTAAGTATTTCAAAATGTATCTGATGGTGAGAGTCAATGTTTGGCAGTTCAAAAGAGAGTTTCATCAGAGGTTGACCTATCATCACAAAACATATTAAAATAGCACACTCATTAAGATGATAGGTATTGGAGAAAAAATAAGAAGTCACAATATTATCAATTTATCTTCATCCATAATTAACTCCCTTTATCCCATGTTTGCATATGGGGTTGTTGGTTGGGGTGTCACTTTAACAATGACTATCATCTAGAGCCAGTTTTCACACTGTTGAGTGGATAGCCCCGCTGTTGTTTTTCTTCCATACCTCTCACACACAGCTCTGGCCAATTTAGTGTGTCCAGTCCACCTACTGCTTATCTTTGGAATGTGGCAGAAAACTGAATTACCCAGAAAAAGCTCACATAAGCACAGAGAGAGCACTGCAGCAGAGAATCTAACCTGGGAACCTCTTGCTGTAAGGCAACAGCTGGAGGCAGAAAAAGCTCACATGAGCACAGAGAGAGCACTGTAGCAGAGAACCTAACCTGTGAACCTCTTGCTGTAAGGCAACAGCACTACCTGCTTCATCACTGAGCAACCTCTTATCTGATGTCATAGTAACTGCTTCTTAATGTAAGGTGCTATTAAATGGGTAAAAATTCTCCTTACACTCATGTGTTCTCTTTTTTATTGTGCACTAGTGGACTTAGAGAGACTTGTAAAGGAAATAAAGAGGAAACTGTATTTTTAAAAGCAGGTAGGGAAAATGTTTGCAGCACTTACAGTCATTACATTAAGCATGTTACAACATGTATAAAATATTTCCTGGGTTTAATAAGAATATTGATTAATGAATGGGGAAGTGATGAACATTTTTACTGTGTTGTTAAATAACTTTAAATAGTTGGGTATTAATTTGCAATATATGAACAGACTATATTAAATAATTAATTATGTTCTTCACAAAAGACTATACTTAGACTAACAGCTAAAGATAGTAATATTGTGTTAACTTCAAATGGAGGTTATAGACAGAAATGGGATGAAATATTAAATTATTTCTTAGAGTGTTCACGTTTAAAAGAAGACACATTTAAACTATTTGCCAATATGTTGGAACATATACCGAGAGATGGAGTAGAAGAGGATGTTATTTCAATGCAACAGGCACAAAATCTTGTATAATCCAGTTGCTCTAATTTTACAGTTTCCAAAACCCATTAAACATCAGCAATATATTAATGTGACCTATAGTATGCTATCTGCATCCTGATAATGAATATTTAAATAGGAAGCTGAATAAAAAATGTAAAATAACTTTGCTGATTTTTGGAAAATTGCATTGTCTTGTTATGAAAATCATTACTTCAAATGGAGTTGTGCCACTGTGTATGTGAAAGACCTCTGCACAAAATAATAATAAGGCTTGAAGGCTAGTCATAGATTCATAGATTCAATGATTGTTACTAGGCTACCAGTAGTCATACCTCTAAACTGCCCAGAATTCTACAGAATGCCCCTGATTTTCCTGATATTTGCTGCTATGTCTCACATGCAATTTTTAGGATAAAATTTCTAAAGGTGGAAAAAAACATGATATAGGGAGAGATGGTCCTCTTTTCTTGCACTGCACTGATGTGCTGTGCTAATGTACAGATGCAGGCATACACGCACAGTAAGTCAGTATGCAGACCATGAAGTAGAAGGCCACTAAAGTGTTATTACACAATGAAATTATTTAAGAATGGAATACAATTTGTTTCTTAAATAATCTCATTGTATAATAGCAATAATCCATGCCTGTGTGTGGGTATATCAGGATTTACCCATGGCTGGCTTTGTTTAATCAATTGGGCTTCACCCTTGTGATCAAGCCACACCACTTGTGGGTAAATCCTGATATACCCACTCACAGCCAAGGATTATTGCTTCAGTATACAATGGCTTGCTATGCCAATGCATGCTTTCAATGTTTGTCTGCACAGTGAGAAAAGTGAGCTTTGGAATCAGAGGTAGTCTGCCACACTTCTTCATTCTACTGTGCCAAATTAGGAATGCTTGGGTTACAGTCATACTTCTCAACTGTCCAGTTTTTTTGCTAACATCCATATTTTTGTTTCACATTTTTTTGTCTATGTCTCACAAAATGTGTTTTTTGGACAAATCATTGATGACTAAAATAATTAAATAATGTCAGTCATTTGAGTTTCAGACTTTTTGTCCTTCAGAAAATGCATACTAATGTAAAACTTGTAATTCTAGCTACTTTCTAAGTTTGCAGGAGCAAAATGTAATATCTGTCTCTGTTTTTGGACATTTTCCCTCCATTATTTCTGGTTCTGTCCAGATTTCTTTTGCTAAGAGATTGAGAGGTATGGTTACAATGCGACCCATAGTGTAAAGCCTTCTGGAATTCAGCACCAAATATGATTTACCAGCTTAATTACATGTAAATAAAATAGCTAGGATAGTTAAGTTTTTTGAGTAAAAAACATTTACATACTGTGATAAAATAACAGCACAAATATGCATACACAGTTGGTGTAGAGGGTTGGGCTGTGAGTTGTAATTCTTATGGTTCAGGGTCTGTCAGGGTTGGGCTATGAGTTGTAGTTCTTATGGTTCAGGGTCTGTCAGGGTTGGGCTGTGAGTTGGAGTTCTTATGGTTCAAGGTCTGTTAGGGTTGAGCTGTGAGTTGTAGTTCTTATGGTAAAATGTCTGTCAGGGTTGGGCTGTGAGTTGTAGTTCTTATGGTTCAGGGTCTGTCAGGATTGGGATGTGAGTTGTAGTTCTTATGGTTCAGGGTCTGTCAGGGTTGGGCTGTGAGTTGTAGTTCTTATGGTTCAGCGTCTGTCAGGGTTGGGCTGTGAGTTGTAGTTCTTCTGGTTCAGGGTCTGTTAGGGTTGGGCTGTGAGTTGTAGTTCTTATGGTACAAGGTCTGTTAGGGTTGAGCTGTGAGTTGTAGTTCTTATGGTTCAGGGTCTGTCAGGGTTGGGCTGTGAGTTGTAGTTCTTATGGTTCAGGGTCTGTCATGGTTGGGCTGTGAGTTGTAGTTCTTATTGTACAAGGTCTTCAGGGTTGGGCTGTGAGTTGTAGTTCTTATGGTACAAGGTCTGGTAGGGTTGGGCTGTGAGTTGTAGTTCTTATGGTTCAGGGTCTGTAAGGGTTGGGTTGTGAGTTGTAGTTCTTATGGTTCAGGGTCTGTCATGGTTGGGCTGTGAGTTGTAGTTCTTATTGTACAAGGTCTGTCAGGGTTGGGCTGTGAGTTGTAGTTCTTATGGTACAAGGTCTGTTAGGGTTGGGCTGTGCGTTGTAGTTCTTATAGTTCAGGGTCTGTAAGGGTTGGGCTGTGAGTTGTAGCTCTTATGGTACAGGGTCTGTTACCTGCAGCCCTTATTTGCCTGCTCTGTGACTTTAATCAAGTCACTTAATCAGACAGTTTTGCAGGAAACCTAATTTGGACTAGGTTCCTCAGTTGTATCTTGCATTGCAAGCCTAGTAACTACTTATGACTGTACATATTATATTCCTTCCAAACATCTCTCCTTATATTCAATGCTGTTTCCTTTAGGTTAACTTTTGTGTGATTGGTTGATGCAGCTGTATACTTACAGCATGCAGATGTAACACAATTACTACAGAAATACTTATCACAGTATGAAACTATGAACTAGAAAAGAAAAGGATCATTACAACCTATGTTCATTGCTCATTATACATAATGCTTTCTACACAATATGGACTACAGGATTCTTTAAAAGTAAAAAAGTAAATACATGGCTATGTAGTCTGAATGTTCAATGTGCAATAAATCAAAAACAGCTGCTGGGCTGCAGTTATCAATAACATAACTCACCTACAATTCACTTGTGCAGGTCAAAGTAAGCATTTGTTTTGGGGGGGGGGCTTCCCTCAACCCCATAAATTATATATACTAACTCCAGCTGTACAACATTTGGGCAAGGAGAAACCCTCAAATACAGGGCAGAGTGGCACCATGCAAACAGTGATCATATAGTGCAAACAATTCAAAGATACGGCCTGATAGAAAAAGAAGATTCAACTGCTTCTATCTGGGTAGCTAGAGTCTTATCAATTGGCTGGCAGTCACATGTAGCAATGCCATTGCATACCTTGTACAGAAACTTTAAAACCATGTGTAGCCACATTCAGATTGGAAATCTGGATGTGGTGCATGAAAACTACTATACTGCAAAATTAACCAAAGAGAAATGTCATATGAGTGAGGTTCCTTTCACAATGACTGCTGGATCTCAGATCACTTTCAACTTCAATCTGCCAAGTGCATCCATGAACTATAGTCAATGGACCCCAATTCCTGGAATGCATGGTATTTGTTTTGAACAATTTTTAAAGATGGATAAATTAGATTTTTTATCTCTGATACTATCCAAAAAATCTGGCAACTGAGCTTGGACTTCACAGTTCAGCTTTTTCATAGACTTACGTTTGTCTCTGGGGCATTTCTTTCTGGATAGTACTGAAGGGTTTGATCATGTTGTCTTGAGTGGGATGAAGTCCTCCTCCTGTGGGACAGAAAGGCAATTAATGTTGTCGAGTCTCTTAGCAGGAGGCTAGTTCATGACATCACTCCAACTAGTATCAATATTCTTTCCCACCTCTGGATTCTATAGCTTGACTAACAAATCTTTGGCTTTTCTGAATAAGAGGCCAGTAATATGGTGGGGTAAATACAACTGGGCTTGATATTGCAAGTTCTTAAACTCTCTGAGGTAGGCATTAACTACTTTCTCTTGTAAACAGCACCAAGGAGCAATCCTGTATTGTATAAACCAAGTACTCTCTGAATATTTTGTGTCTCTAATTTTTTTTTCACAAGAAACTAAACGATTTCCTAATATTTAAAGTCTAAGACATTCCAGATTAGGCTCCTAACTTGTTTTGCTTTGAATGGGAATTTAGTGTTGATCCTGATCAACCTCATTCTGTAAACAGGGTTTGTATCTGATGTCTACAAAAAAGCCACAGTCACTCCTCTACAAAAGGGTGTCCCTTTGCAGAGCCAGGAAATGATAGGCCCGTCAGCCTCAATAACATCATTTAATACAAAGCTATTGAACATATCATAACATAACTCATTAATGCAGACATTGTCAATTTAACTGATCAAGACCACACAATTTGGTTTTGTGAAGGGCAGGTCCTGTCTCCCGAATCTATAAAATTTATTTGAAAAGGTAACAGATGTTGTGGACAGTGGTCATTCTATGAATGCTGCTAATCTTGACTTGGCCAAAACTTTTTACACTATGCTGGTATTATGGAAAAGTTAGACAAACTTAATGTAAACCCTTTTCTACTACCACCTAGGAACACAAAATGTGAGAGATGCAGTTATATTAAGAACCTAAAATCACAAGTCATTACATCTGGCACTGAGAAGGTTGTCTGTGCAAACACTATGAACACCATACCACTAACACCACCCATGCCTGTACAACACACTCCCACATATGCAGAAGTTCTCAACAAAAACATACCTAAACAAAAGAGACCTCTGAAGCAAAAACACACATGCACATGACAACCCACAGCACCAAGCATCACACATAGTATGCACGCCTGTGTATGGCCCAGTCACAAACCCAACATACTAATCATAGGAGACTATCATGAGACATACAGATATGCCCCTCACCAGACAAGACAAGGAGAAAGTCATGGTAAATTGATTGTCAGGTGCTAGAATCTGCTATATCATGCACGCACTCAAGTCTCTTAACAATATGTACTGTTATGACTCTGCCATAGTCCATGTTGGTGTGAATGACTTGAGACATACCTCTATGGACTATATGAAGAGGGGAATGATTGAGCTCACTGAATATGTGCCCTAGGCAGGTATGTCCCTAGCCTTAAGCAGCATCCTGCCATCACCCAGAATGATGCCTCAATATAAACAGAAAACGATTGACTTTAACAGTTGGCTTAGTTTCTGGTGTCATTCCAAGCCGATCCAGTACCTGACAGCCTGGGTGGACATGATTGATAGACAATGATGCTTTGTAAGAGATGGCCTTCATCTGCCTCCCCTGAGCTTCAGGCTTCTGGCAAAGGCTCTTGCCTCCCCCTTAGTGTCTTTTTTAGGCAAAATCATGAGCACAAAATTGCCAACATGAAAAATTCTTCTAAACAAAACTTAAAGGTCAGACTGCTAAACACTAGGAGTCTTAGCATGAAACTGCACTCTTTGCAAGTATTCCTTGCCCTGGAGGATGCTGACATTTGTGCAGTCACTGAAACCTGGTTCAAAGCTGCAGAGAGCACCCCTGCCTTACCAGGTTACTCATCCTACCATACTTTCAGACCCCAAACTGAGGGCTACAAAGCAAAAGGAGGTGAAGTTTCAATATTTATCAAAGACATATATACCTCCAGGTTAGTCAAACAGTATGATGCACAGGAGACACTTCAAGTGCAGTTAACTGTTGACAAAACACCTTTTTAAATAATAGCTAGCTACAGACCTCCAACCATGACTCAAGACGTCCAATCTACCTATCTGGACTTACTTGAATACATCAAGATTCAACCCTCTGCCCTGATCCTGGGTGACTTTAACTACCCAACCATAGAGTGGAAGACCTGTTCTAACCCAAACATGAATGCCCAGAGATTCCTCGACTTTGGCAATACCAATGCATTGGATCAGCTGGTCAACACCCTTATGAGAGGTGAAAATATCCTGAACCTGATCATAACCAACATAAGTAGCCACTGTAGAACCCCTACAGTGTCATCCTCCTTGGTAAGATCCGACCATAAAGTGATCACTTTCAAAATCACCATCTCCCTTGACCTCCCCCTTGTAAGGGTCAAACAAAAACACTTTTCCAAAGCTAAATACAATCTCCTGAGAGCAGATATAAATAGCTTCACAGCCACCATTCCTTCAGTTGGAACTAACACTAATGTTCAATCCTACACCAAAAAAAACTATATGAGCACCTACATAGCTGTATGGACTCAGCAATACCTGACAGGACCAAATCATCTTCCTCAAGGAAGAGTAAATCTGTCTGGTGGACAACAGCAATAAGCAAACTCTGTAATAAAAGGGAAAAAATTGCTGTCCAGGACCAAGAAGGAGCAGGTGCCAAGTTGGAAGCAATCTCTCCTTTGTCTGAACAAGCAAATAAGGTCACTGGTGAAATCCTCTAAGGCTAACTTTGAGTCCATATTGGCCACATCCACTAAGGACAATCACAAGGCCTTCTTCACATATGTTTGCAATCTCAAAGGTAACATTATTATTTTGTTACAAGGTATAACTAGGATACCAGCAAAATCAAGGAAATTATTTTTAAATACTGGAATATGTTTAAAATGATGCCCAATAGCCTTAAGGTGTTTAGTTATCCCCTCAGGTTTAGCTATAAGAGGGGGCCAATTTGAAAAATGCATTTGAATGTGGCTCCAAATATAACCCAGAGGGGGGAAAAAACAAAAAAGGAACCTTTAGGTGTGGGCATTGCCCCCAGTGTCACTATGTGGCCAACAAAAGTGAGTTATTTTTACCTAATTTAAACAAAAATATGTCAGTTGATGGCTATTATAACTGTTAGTCTAAAGGAGTGATTTACTTGGCTTATTGCACCCAGTGTTACTCATACTATATTGGTAAAACAGAAAGATGTTTGAGGCAAAGAATATATGAACATATCTATGATATAAGTAAGAAGAAAGAGATCAATGCATTATTTAGGCATATTAGTATGTGTAATAAGGTAGAATATACATTTTGGGTGATTGAGCAAGTAAAACCCTTTGATCAGGTGGAGACTGGGAAAATAAACTTGAGTTCTGGGAGTTAATATGGCAATTGCAGTTGGATGCTTGTGTCAGTCCTGGCCTGGGTTGAATGATCACATTTCAATTGCACCTGCATTAAAAATGAAAGCATTGTCTTATTGACTCTTGAATTATATATATTACATTTTATATATATATATATATATATATATATATATATATATATATATATATATATATATATATATATATCTATTAGTTTTAAGTGTGCAATAATTTTTTAAAAAATGTATCAGGAGTGGGATTTTAAATGTTATGCATATATGATTTATGTATCCAATGAAGAATTGTTATTTTAAACAGAATTAACCAATGGTCTGTTATTAGTGCCTATTTAACTGTGTAATGATTGTTGTTCATTATTCTGATGAAGTTTCATGTGGTGAAACGAAAGCACTTAATAGTTTACATTAAAACTACTTGGAATAATTTTATGGTGTGACCTTTGTGGTGAAGTGTTACAGGGTACCCCATTTTGGACTGCAGTGCTGTCATGCTGTGTGGTTATTTAGTTTTACATTAATAGAACTTGTTGGTGGGATAGATTTGTGTCCTATAGACTCCGCATCTGTGGAGTAGACTCCCTCTCCATGTCGACCACGGTACCTCTCTAGCCCTCTTTAAGAGGAACCTGGATGACTGGATGGGAAACAGAAAATACACCCCTGGGATCCCACCTGTGTCCCTGATGGACAGGGGAAACAGGTGCTGACTTTATGGGAACATGGGCAAAATTCTTGGCTAGGCTTATAAGAGCCGATGGGCCAATAGCCTAGTTGTCATCCTATGAACTCCTAAGCTGTCCACTGGATTGCAAACTGAGACCAAGTAGTTAAAGTCACCAGTACCCTCTCTGAACATAAAATTATAACCAGTGGGGCACTGCAGGGATCAGTACTAGGCCATCTCCTGTTTGACATTTATTTTGTAGATATCCAAGCCAATATCTCTGAAGTGTGTTTGACAAAGTTTGCTGATGATTGCAAGTTGGGCACTCTTATCCACTCATCTACTGATACTAAACTGCTCCAAAAGGGTTAGAATATGCACATGCCTAGTGTACTGAAAATGATCTCAAACAAAATTCAAAAAAGTACCTCACTGTAGTGTTCAACAAAAAAAGCTGTTCTCATCTTATATGTTTTAAGTGGTATTTCAAGCTGATATAGTAATATGAGACCTGGGTACTTTTGTGGACAACTCTCTCTCATTCAATCATCATGTGCTGAAAACATTCTCAAGCTGAATGCAAAAGAAGTACAGGATAGTAGTATTTGGCAAAAAAAGATATTTCCACCGCATATATTATGTGATACTTCAAACAGATACATTCATAAGAGACCATAGTACTTATGTGGATGACTCTCTGTCTCTCTCTCTCTCTCCCAAATTTGCTCATCACGTTTCTTCCATATAAACAGATCTTTTTATCTGGTCCAGTTAATTTCCAAGGGAATGTTCTCAGGATCCAAAGAAATCATTTTACTATGTACTTGTCCCTTATCACACCCATCAAAGAATACAGTACTCCTTTGGTATGTACAGGTCCAAACATATCATGCAACTGGAAAGGATTCAATGGGTTCTAATAAAAAAAATAAATAAAATAAAGGCCTTAAATCCTTCAGTTATCTCAGTAGACCACCTTATACTTAGTGGCTTATCAGCTGCTCTGTGGTGACCCGTGTCTTGCTTTTTGACTCATGAAAGACCCAGTCTTATTTGACCTCCTATTTTTTCACAAAATCTGAGGCTCTACAAACACCCACACTATAAACCTAAATTTATATCGATAGGACTTGCCTGAAGGATAGGTTCCTAACTCAATGCATTCCCAGTCTATGAGATAAGTTACCACTAAAGGTCAAGCAAAGTACTATTTTTGGCTTATTTTGATAATTGGATTGATAGACATAAATTTATACCAAGGTTATCATGTATGGACCTGCCTGATTTGGGAGGGGTCACTACTGAGTACTTACAAATGGTGGCTACTTTTAACTGTGTCTTCTTAAGGTGTGTATGGTTAGGTATGTTACAGTTCCTGTGACCACCTGTCTAGTATTGTTCCTATGCTCCTGAGTGCGTGTGCACATGTGTGTCCTACCAAACATCTGAGGTTTGGCCACTGAGGCATGAAAGTGCTTCTCAGGATACTTAGCTGCGTCTTAAGTCTCCTTTAATTTAGACGTTCCTGTAATCTGCAGTTTTTCCCCTGTGGCTACAATTTTCTTGTTTCATTCAGTTTAGCTAACAAAATACTGTTTTACTGTGTGATCTCTTCAAACAGTCCTTGTTTTTGCTTAGGCATTGAATATTCAAGGTTAAGAGACTAGGGTATATATTGGATGATCAAACTTTCAAAAGTTCGACTGTCATATGGTTGACATCATGTGATCGAATTTTTGAAAGTTCGAACATTTTAATGGAGATTTCCGTACAGCGAGGAATGGGAAGATTTCCCTTTTCTGCACTGTAGTGCGATCTCGGAGTTGGTATATTCAAAGAGCAGGGGGTATGGCGGGTGCAGGGGGGATTGCCTCCCTGCTTAAAACGTTCAAGTAGGTTATTTTTGTAGTTTATTTTTTTTATTAGCTTTTTGAACTTTCAAAAGTAAGATCATATGGTGTCGACCATATGACACTCGAACTTTTGAAAGTTCGATTATCTAATATAGACCCAAGAGACTATACGCAATTGCAACACCTATCCCTGTAATTTGGTTGTTTTTGTAATTTCAAAGATATCTCACAGGTTCACAGATTGATAAGAGTTTACAAGCAGAGTCAGTCCATGAACCATAATCACCTTGGCAATACCAAAACTCTCTATGAGGGGAGATCTATGCCTGGCATACAGGGTATTGTCAGACCCCATGCTGATGGACCTCCTGCATATCCACAAAACAAACAGCACCAGAATTACCCGTTCTGAAGACTTAAACCTTGCCTGTGATAAAAATAGGACTTGCTGGAGAGATAGGTATGTATCCCAGAGACTACCCTGTCTATGGAACAGGCTCCCCATCCATGTGAGGCAAAGTTCCTGCCTAACCCAATTCAAGTGCAACTTGGACAATTGGATGGGAAACTGGAAATTCATCCCTGGTTTGGCACCTATGTCTCTAATGGACAAAGGCAACCTGTAAATGATTCATCTCCTGGGCCATGCTTACACTTATCAAGGGTATCAGAACATGTCAGAGATTTGGGATGCATGGCTAGGCTTAAAAGACCCCTGTGGTCATTAGCCTAGTAAACACCTATAAACATATGAACCTATACCAGCCCCAGTAGAATTTGCAGAATGGCAAAGCAAGTCAGCCTGGGATGAATTTATCAAAACTGATCTATTAGTGAAGTTTTTCCTTAAAGGAAGTGAATATATCAGTCTGTTTTGCATGTAATGGAAGATTAATACAAAAATGACAAAGCAGTGAGCAATAAATCTATCCCCTCCAGCATGCCTTATTTATGTGTTACTGGAGATTCAAGATTTTAGTTTGAGCATTTGTGAAACCATTTGTTTTGTGGAGGTATAGAAGATCAAGGAGGATTGGGTTTTTAATAACACTAAAAACTGGACATAAATTACCATGCAATAGTTTATAAAAGACAACAGTATGTGACCGAGCTTCAAGCTTGTCTAGGTAGCTGAGAGATTTTAGTCTGGAGAAATTCTTTAGTTTGGAGCCCCTGAGGTCTTTCTAGCTGTAAAATGTGTTTGGACAGCTGTATACTAAAAGAAGTATTCTATTCTATAATTGGTCTGATCATCTTTAGATGTGGATGGGATACCTGTAGTTATTTACTAAACTAGATAGAAAGATTTCCTGGCTATTGTTTCCACATGATGGTCAAAGGATAGGGAATTGTCTACGAAGGTTGTGAAGATAGGTGAAGGCTGCCAGCCTAGCCAGATAGAATTTTGTAGGTAATTCTGCCATTTGTAAATATTAATATAAGCCACAGGCTTGTTCTCTTAAATGGAAGAAAATGGTGTTAAATGTGGAACTGCAAAAATGTAACAACAGTGCACTCTGCTATAGGAAGACTAATAAATCAAGCATTGTGTAATTGTTTGATCACAAAACCGGAGCCGAGATGTCTGGATAAAGGAATTCTTGCTTTTGTTTTGAGACTGGAATTAATGGCTAGAATTTGCATGTATAATATATTTTATTGTTATAGCTTCCTGACCAGGTGCAAGATCAAAAGGTCTGTTACACTCTGAGCTTCTGTTAGCCCGGGAAACAGAAAATAATGATGTAATCTGAAATGAGTCAGTGGTACTGTGTTATCAATTTAAGGACAGAGAGACTCAGAGCATTTTGCATTTGTCTTGAGAACATCCAACATCACCAGCACTCTGCCTATGCTCTATATGTAAGTTTATTTTAGAACTGTGTTTTCTCTTAGATATAGCTAGGAAATAGGAAGATTAGATTAATTTCTTTCTGTATTGATATCAGAATGTTTCTACTGTATTATTTTAAGTATTTCTCTGTGATCACTGAACTCTTGACTAGCACTGTGTAGTAAGAATCATTGTCTTGTGTTTTTATTATTTATTATTAAATATTTTTTAAACCTTTCAACTGTGGCTTTTTTGTGTAGAGATAATTTAAGCTCTAGATACATTGCATGTATGTAGTGATACTGTCCAAGTCACTCCAATAAGCTTTGCTGTTCAGTCACACTTACCATTTGGATAATAATATTGCACAGTAATAATTGGACACCCTTTAGTAAGGGCCTTTTTAGTTGCTGATAAGTAAGGGTCCTGGTGGCAGTGATTACTGCCTTATAGCCTGGACAGAAGGGACACAGCTAGTGAACCTGTGCCAGCCTTTCCCAGGAGTGTCTGTGTGGTTGTATATAAATCATATCTCAAAGTGTGTGTGTGTGTGTGTGTGTGTGTGTGTGTGTGTGTGTGTGTGTGTGTGTGTGTGTGTGTGATCTACTTGGGCACAGACATGAAGCACTGGTTGGACAGACAGAATGCTAGGAGGACTTGGCTTGGGACCCTGGCTAAGGACCCCAGTCTATAGCTGTGCCAATGGGAAGTCTTATTGGGGATATGGAGAGAAAGGGAGAGATCAGCCCCAGACTGACTGTGATCTCTGTGTGCTCTTAAGGGACATTGTACTTTACTGTGTGTGCATTTGTTATCCTTCCCTATGTGGACACCCCTCACTGGTGTTAGTGGTGAGGACTGAGGCTCCTCGATTGCTGGGCCAGTGCATGGGCATCACATATTATTTGTTTGGCAGTGGTGGGATATCCACACCACATATTAATTGGTTGGCACATACTAATTGGCTTGTAGTGGTGTGGATAGTAAATTCCTGTAGCTTGTGTACAGTGATCACTGAAGGTGTTTTTGTACTCTAAATTAGCCATGCAGTGAATACTCAGAGTTCAGATCACAATTGCTTTATTTCTTTTGATTAGCTTAGTTAGTCAGCAGGCAAGCATGTCAGCAGAGGAGCACAGAAAGCTGACAGGGAGCCAGCTGGCTGAGTTGTGCCAGGCTAAGGGACTGGTGCATGGAACCCTGACTAAGGCAGGCATGATTGCAGCTTTGGTCACAGCTGCATCAGAAAACAGCAATCAGGAGGATGATCGGACTGGCTGTGGAGATGTACAACACTCAGAGAATGGACAGCTTAACCTTTATGCAGAGGATTTAAAAATCCATCTGGAAATAAAGAGACTAGAGTTGGAGGCCAGGTGTTTGGAAACAGAAGCAGCAGAGAGATTGAGAAGTCTACAGGCTGAGGAGAATGAACAACTGCTATGCCTGGAAGCTGAGGAGAAGGAAAGGCAGAGGCATCATGAAGAGGAGATTCTGACTCTTCGCCAGAGTCATGGAGGTAATGAGGAAGGGAGTAACTGGACCCCAGAAGCACAAAAGGTCAGTAAATTTCTTCCGCAGTTTAAAGAGGGGGATAATTTTGATAGTTTCATTCACGTTTGAGAATGTATGTAAACAGTATGATGTTGACCAAAGGGTCTGGGTACAGTTCCTGATCCTCTTACTCCATGGTAGAGCTGTAACTGTTTTGTCCAAAATGTTTGACATTGACTGTTTTAATTATACTGCTGTTAAGAATTGCTTGTTAGAAATTTTTAAGCTGACACCTGAAACTTATAGGAAAAGGTTTCATGAGCATAAACGCAAGGCAGATGAAACTGTGTGTGAATATTTTGCTGAACTGAGCAATTATTTTCATAGGTGGGTGAGTGGATGTCAGGTCACCATTTTGAAGGGCTTGCAGAGCTTTTGGTGAGGGAATAAGCCCTTAGCACTTTGCCTGAGGACATGAGGATCTGGTTAGCTGATAGACAATGTACTACTTCAGGTGAGTTGGGGAAGAAGGGCGACCTATACCTAGCAAGCAGGGCATCCCTGCACAGGAAAGGGACCCCAAGTACTGCTCATGGATCTAAAAGAACCCATGCTGGGCAGCCCAGACTGCCCCAACAGAATCTGACAGTAGCAGGGGAAGCCACTAGTCCAGGTACATGTTCAGGACCTAGGGTTAAAAGTTTTGAATGCAACCAGTGGAGCCATGTGGCATACAGATGTCCATGAAGGCAAGGTGGGGAACAAAAGGTGAGAGAGCCAGTAAGTGGGAAAGACAGAATGCCAATAGTAGGTTGTCTTGAGACAACAGAGGTACTGAACTACCATCCTGCTGATGTCCTGATAGGGAGGATTTAGATGAGGCAGTACCATGTGTTAATGCAGTTACACCCAGTCAGGATTCAAGGCAAGCATGTGGGTCTAGTAGCCTGGGGGAGACAAAGACAGACCACATACTTGCAGCCAGGACTGGTGAGGTGGTTACTTCAGGGAGGGAGCTACTCTGCTTGTGGGTACTAATGTTCCCTTGGGCAGAGTGACTACAAAGGTAGAGGTGAGTAGTAGTACCCAGGCTGACAGTAAGGCACCACTGTCAGAGGATGCCAGACTTACTGTGTAAGGGGAGCTGGGAAGGGTTACAAAGAAGGAGTTGAGACAGGCTCAGCTATCAGACCCAGCATTGCAAGGCCTGAGAGAGGTAGGAAGTGAGGGACCTTATTTTAAAGGGAAGGGGGAATCTGTTTACTGGGACAAAGGGTTACTGTATAGAGAGTGGACCCCTGAGGGAGGGCTAGAAGTTGAGAGGATACAGCAGTTAGTGGTGCCTAGAGCCTACCATCTGGTGCTTCTAGCCATAGCCCATGATATTCCCTTTGCAGGTCATATGGGCATAAAACATACAAAGAGACGTATTATGCAGAACTTCTGTTGGCCTGAAATTTCCAGAGATGTAACAGGGTACTGCAGGACCTGTGAGCAGTGGCAAAAGGTAGGCAAGGCAGGAGACAAGGTGAGAGCTCCTTTGATGCATTTGTCTTTTGATGAGGAGCCATTTCAGAGGGTAGCTCTGGATATTGTGGAGCCTCAAGTACCCCAAGTTCCACACAGAAAAAGTATATCCTAGTGGTAGTAGATTATGCTACAAGATACCCTGAGGCAGTAGCTTTGTCCGATATTGAGACAGAACATGTGGCAAATGCTTTGTTAGAGATTTTCAGCAGGGTAGGTTTCCTAAAAGAAAAACTGACTGACAGAAATGCCAATTTCATGTCAGGAATGCTGGCTTGTCTGTGAAAGTACTGTGGGGTGAAGCACTTGAAGACCACCCCCTACCATCCCCAGACTAATGGTCTTGTTGAGAGGTTAAACTCTACAATCAAGTCCATGCTACAGGCATTTGCGGATCAGTTTAAGAAGGAATGGGTCAAATATTTGCCCCATCTGTTATTTGCTTACAGAGAGGTTCCCCAGGAATCCACAGGTTTTTCATCCTTTGAATTGTTGTATGGGCATAGGGTGAGGAGACCTCTAGATTTAATTTGTGATGAATGGGAAGGTGAGTGTGAACCTCACAAGTAGTCTGTTGTGGCATACGTCCTAAACCTCAGGACAAGGCTCAGGGAACTCATGGGCTTGGCCCAGGAGAACCTGGCAGAAGCCCAACAACAGAAAAGGGTATGGTATGACAGGAATGCTCGAGCTAGAGAGTATGCTGTAGGGAAGCTGGTAATGGTTCTTATTTCTGTCAGACACAACAAGCTGCAAGCAGCTAGGGAGGGACCCTACAAGGTGTTAATAAAGATAAGTGATGTTAACTACATGGTGGAACTGCGAGGAAGGAGGCAAGGGCACAAGTTGTTCCATGTTAACATGATGAAACCTTACCATGATAGGGACGCCCTTGTGCTGAGTATTTGCTGTGGCTTGCAGGAGGAGTCTGAGGGAGATCTGGTGACTTATCTCCTCAGTGAGACTTGGACTGACATCTTAGTGGAAGGGGTAGCAATGTCCCAGCAGCTATCTCCTATCCAGGTTCGAGAAATCCAAGCAGTGTTACAGAAGTTTGGGGACATGTTCACTGGGAAACCAGGGTGCACCAACCTGGTGCAGCACCAGTTGGATACAGGACCCCAAAGGCCTATTAGGCAAGCCCCTTATAGGGTGCCTGAGAGAGAGTCAAACAGACTCTGAGGGAGGAGATACAGGAAATGTTGGAACTAGGGTAATTTAAGAGTCCAACAGTCCATGGGCCTCCCCAGTGGTGCTGGTGCCAAAGAAAGATGGCAGCACCAGGTCCTGTGTGGACTACAGGAAATTAGTCACACAGAGTTAGATGCTTACCCCATGCCTAGTACAGATGAGGCCCTAGAGGAGCTGGGTGGGGCTAAGTATCTTAGAAACATTGATCTTAGCAAGGGTTACTGACAGGTGCTCTTGACTTCTAGTGCTAGAGTGAGGTCAACCTTTGTGACTCTTTTTGGCTTGTATGAGTTCACAAAGATGCCCTTTGGGATGAAAAATTCCCCAGTGACTTTAGAGAGGCAGGTGGATCATATCCTAGCAGGAGCAGGGCAGTTTGTCCTTGCTTACCTAGATGTTATTGCAGTCTACAGCCATTCCTGGCATGAAAACCTTCAACATGTCATGGAGGTGCTGGGCAGACTATAGAGGGCAGGGATGACGATTAATCACAGCAAATGTCAGGTGGGTATGGCAGAGGTCTCCTATCTAGGATATAGAGTGGGGAGTTGTAAGATCAGGCCAGAACCTGCCAAAGTAGAAGCCATTCAGGCATGGCCTTCACCTGTTACCAAAAAAAACAGGTGAGAGAATTCTTAGGAACAGCTGTGTACTACAGAAAGTTCATCCCCAGTTATAGTACCATAGCTGCGCCCCTCACAGACCTGACAAGAAATAACAGGCCAGATAAGGTAGTTTGGAACCCAGCATGTGAGCAAACATTCCAGGAGCTTAAGGAAGCTTTGAGAGGACCCCTGTGTTAGCCAGTCCAGATTACAGCAAGTAATTTGTTGTGCAGGTGGATGCTTCGAACCATGGGGTGGGGGCTGTATTTAGCCAGATTTCTTCAGAGGGAGAAGAGCACCCAGTGGTTTATCTCCATCATAGGCTCCAACCCAGGGAGGAATGCTATGCAGCTGTAGAAAAGGAATGTCTAGCCATAGTGTGGGTGCTGCAGAAACTTCAGCCTTATCTGTATGGAAAAAAAATCACTGTAGTGACAGATCACAATCCCCTAACATGGTTAAACAGAGCCAGACAGCAACCTGCCAAGTTGCTAAGATGGAGCCTAGGGTTGCAAGCATATGATATGTCAGTGCAGCACTGCAGTGGGATTAGCAATGCCAACACAGATGGGCTCTCAAGACAGGGAATGGGGTAATATATTTTCAGATAGTCCTAACCCTCTCAAGCAACGTTTTTCAAGGGTCACTTGAAAAACTAGCTTGAGTTCTCCAGGGAAGAAGATATGTGAAGATAGGTGAAGGCTGCCAGCCTAGCCAGATAGAATTTTGTAGATAATTGTGTCATTTGTAAATATTTAATTTAAAATCGTTTTTTTCTCTAAAAACTGCATTTTACCTGATTTTGGCCTAGCACTCAAGTGTGGGGTCATTTATTGCACTGTTGTGATTATTTTGCTGCTTGTGTATCTCTGCTACCTTTAAACTACAACAAAAAGAAAAAAAACAAAAAAATCTTGCTTTTTTCCCACTTTCTGAAAGTTAAGAAAGTTCAGTTACAGATTTGCTGTTCTGAACTGTTTGGAAGTTTCTAGAAGGCCAGTGCTTGCTTGGGCTAAAGGGAAGTCTCTGTGTTCACCAGTGGGAGTGGTTAACACTGAACAGCCTGCCTGTCCCTGGAGGAGTAGTTACTACCTAGAAGCTGTAGTTTTACTGGCCATTTTGGGTCAATTCTAAACTCCTTGATCTGTCTCTCTTAAAACCTGGCTGCCTCGTGGTTTTGGCATCTTTTCAGGCTTGCTAGTTGTTGCTGAAGCACCTACCAAGGGGAGAAAATGCTGAGAGAAGAAAAGGAGCCACTTTTGTGATTTTAAGTATTTTCTTCTGATTTTTTTGTTAAGTTTTACTGCTTTGCCGCCTACGTTTTGGCATTTTCCGGCTTGCTAAAATTTATATCTGTAACAGTAACAGTACTTGGAACACATCTAGAGCCTGTTTACTGCATTTCCTGTGTTGCACTTAATTTAAAATCATTTTTTTTCCCTAAAAAACTGCATTTTACCTGATTTTGGCCTAGCACTCAAGTGTGGGGTCATTTAATGCACTGTTGTGATTATTTTGCTGCTTGTGTATCTCTGCTACCTTTAAACTACAACAAAAAGAAAAAAAAATCTTGTTTTTTTCCAACTTTCTGAAAGTTAAGAAAGTTCAGTTACAGATTTGCTGTTCTGAACTGTTTGGAAGTTTCTAGAAGGCCAGTGCTTGCTTGGGCTAAAGGGAAGTCTCTGTGTTCACCAGTGGGAGTGGTTAACACTGAACAGCCTGCCTGTCCCTGGAGGAGTGGTTACTACCTAGAAGCTGTAGTTTTATTGGCCATTTTGGGTCAATTCTAAACTCCTTGATCTGTCTCTCTTAAAACCCGGCTGCCTCATGGTTTTGGCGTCTTTTCAGGCTTGCTAGTTGTTGCTGAAGCACCTACCAAGGGGAGAAAACGCTGAGAGAAGAAAAGGAGCCACTTTTGTGATTTTAAGTATTTTCTTCTGATTTTTTGTTAAGTTTTACTGCTTTGCCACCTACTTTTTGGCATTTTCCGGCTTGCTAAAGTTTATATCTGTAACAGTAACAGTACTTGGAACACATCTAGAGCCTGTTTACTGCATTTCCTGTGTTGCACTTAATTTAAAATCGTTTTTTCTCTAAAAACTGCATTTTACCTGATTTTGGCCTAGCACTCAAGTGTGGGGTCATTTATTGCACTGTTGTGATTATTTTGCTGCTTGTGTATCTCTGCTACCTTTAAACTACAACAAAAAGAAAAAAAAATCTAGCTTTTTTCCCACTTTCTGAAAGTTAAGAAAGTTCAGTTACAGATTTGCTGTTCTGAACTGTTTGGAAGTTTCTCGAAGGCCAGTGCTTGCTTGGGCTAAAGGGAAGTCTCTGTTTTCACCAGTGGGAGTGGTTAACACTGAACAGCCTGCCTGTCCCTGGAGGAGTGGTTACTACCTAGAAGCTGTAGTTTTATTGGCCATTTTGGGTCAATTCTAAACTCCTTGATTTCTCTCTCTTAAAACTCTACAACTCTCTTTTTGCATGGTTTTGCGCACTGAGCAGCGTCGGGCAGCGCCGCCTAAACAGGTTTAAACTATTCCAGGCTCCACATAGTCTGCTCTTCACTTTTTCCCTTAGAACTGTTCAAACTCTCAAAGTAATCACTCTATTCTCTTTCTAAAACCCTGCACTTGCTCAGCTCTTATAAGGAAACACTAACTAACTAAAGCACTACACCCTCCTTGACTTCTCATAAGTATTAGGCTCCTGATTGGTCCTTCCTGATCAAGTGAAAAATCAGTTCCCTTCCCTAATCTGATCAGTAAAAAAACAGTTCCCTATACTAATCTGGTATGTCCAAGGGTCAGTTTCAAGGTTACTCTCCAGTCCAGCTGGTGAATCTTGGAATTTTGAGGCAATGTTACAATTGCCTTATGTACACAGACAACCCTCTCCTCCTTCCAACAAACTCTAATACATGTGAGAGATGCAGTTACACAGCCAAACTGGAGGCAGAGCTCTCTCAACCCAAGACTGGCACAGTCAGTCAGGAGGAAAAGGTAACCACCCACACCACAAATCCAGTCTCACACAGACCTATTGCATCTGCATACCCAACACATAAACACACAAAAACATACTTGGAGGCTCTAAATAAAAATCTGCCTAAACAGCAAAGACCTCCTAAGCAGATATCCAAGCAACAGCCACCCCTCAACAATACCCACGAATCACATATCTCACAAAATCAGTGTGCCTCACAGTCACAGCCCTTAAGGCCAAACAACACAGCAAATACACTTGTTATAGGGGACTCTATTGTCCGGCACACTGACGTCCCACTCACCAGACTGAACAAGGAGAAGGTCACTGTAAGCTGCCTGTCGGGTGCCAGGATCTGCCACATAATGCAAGCACTCAGGTCACTCCAAAGCAAGTACAAGTATGACTCTGTCATTGTCCATGCTGGTGTGAATGACCTGAGATGTACCTCCCTGGACTAGATGAAAAGAGACATAGATGAGCTCTCTGACCATGTAGCCCAGGCTGGTATGACCCTGACCTTGAGTAGCATCTTGCCCTCACCAAGAATGATGCCACAGTATAAAGACAAAATGATCAGTTTCAACAATTGGCTAAAGTATTGGTGTCATTCAAAGGGGATCCAGTGTCTGTCAGCCTGGGATGACATGCTCGACAAGCCACGTTGCTTTGCTAGGGATGGCTTGCACCTGTCACCTTTAGGCTTTTTTATACTGGCGAAGGCTCTTGCCACCCCCATAGTGCCTTTTTTTAGGCAAGGCTCAAAGGACAAACCCACCTCCATAGACAACCCAAGGATAAAAAAACTAAAGGTAATGCTACTCAATGCCAGAAGTCTAAACCTCAAGATGCATGCACTCGAGGCTCTCCTCAGTATGGAGAAAATCGATGTCTGTGCAGTAACAGAAACCTGGTTCAAGGCTCCTGAGACCACCCCAGCACTACCAGGTTATAACTCATACCATGCCTTTCTGCCCCAAAACTCGGACTGAAGCACAAAAGAAGGGGGAGTATCCATATTCATCAAAGATACCTACACCTCCAGGTTAGTGGCACTGCACGAAGCATCGGAAACCATCCATGTGCAACTAACAGCGGGCAAAACTGCCTTTCAGTTTGTAGCCTGCTACAGAACACCCTCCCTATTACAGGAACCCCACTTGGCATTCCTGAGAAAACTGGAGAATATGAAGGTCTCTCCAAACACTATGTTATTGGGTGACTTCAACTACCCAAACATTGACTGGGAAAACTACTCAAGCCCAAACACCCTCGCCCAATGTTTCCTTGAATTTATAAACTCTAACACAATGGAACAACTGGTCACCACTCCCACAAGAGGGAACAACATATTGACCTGGTCATCACCAACATGGAGACTCTATGTTCCACACCAGAGGTAAACCCCTCATTGGTAAGATCAGACCATAAAGAAATTTCCCTGGACATCCATATCCCTTCCCCACCCCCAGCTAAGGAAATCACTGTAAAGAATTTCTCAAAAGCCAACTTTGCACTTTGCAAGACTGAGGTGGAATCCTTCAAAGCCCCTGGGACAGAGGATAATACAGCCCAATCCGCAGAATCCTTTACAAATGCAGGAATGCATGGATCGTGCTATCCCAAATAAAACCAAGACTCACTCCTCCAAAAACAGGAGACCGGTCTGGTGGACCCCGACCATAAATAAGCTATACAACAGAAGGAGGAAGCTACTACATGACAGAGCAAAATCCCAAAAAGGGAAGGCATCTCTGATCAGTATTAGCAAGAAACTTCGATCCCTCATAAAATCATCAAAGGCCAGTTTCGAAAGAAAAATTGCCCTAGACACTAAAGATAATCACAAGGCCTTCTTTAGTTATGTCAGGAACATGGGCGGAAACTCCCAGATATGCTCTGAATTGTTGCATAACGGTACAAAATATACCGAACCTACAGACATAGCCAACATCCTGGCAGACAGATTCAATGCAAACTCCCCCCCCCTTCCCCCCAAAGGAGCAAATGCTTATCCCAACTGAATGTAACCTCTCTGACATCACAGGTGCACAGGTGAAAGCTGCCCTCTCCAAAGCAAAAAACACAGCATCTATGGGACCAGACGGTGTCCCAGGCTGTGTCTTACACAAGCTCCAAGAAAAACTGAACCCTCACATTAAGTCACTGTTCAAATTTAGCCTTACTACAGGATATGTACCCAAAGAATGGCGTACAGCTACAGTGGTCCCACTCCACAAAGGTGGTGCCACAATGGACCCTGGAAACTATCACCCCATAAGCCTGACTAGTCTGGTCTGTAATGCTATGGAGCGTATTATCATGGAACTCATAAACAAAGACATTGGGAGCCTCCAGACACTGGACCCTACCCAATTCGGCTTTGTTAAGGGCAGATCTTGCCTCTTAAACCTAGTTGATTTCTTTGAAACAGTTACCAAAGCCATAGATGAGGGCAAGGTAGTCCACACAGCCTACATGGACCTCGCAAAAGCCTTCGACACAATACCCCACTCAGGCATCATAAATAAGCTTACCAGCTTAAATATCAACCCCTATATCACAAGATGGGTTGCAAACTGGCTCAGAGATAGAACCCACATAGTCAGAATTGCAGGTGCCATGTCCGAATCCAAACCAGTTACAAGTGGCATCCCACAGGGCTCAGTTCTGGGACCTCTCTTGTTCGGTATATACTTCTCTGAGGTTCAGGCTAACACGGGGGGATTATGGCTGACAAAGTTCGCAGATGGCTGCAAACTGGGGGCCATAATCGAATCTCCAGCTGACACAAGCATCCTCCAAAAGGGTCTCACAGAGACCGATGCTTGGTGCCAGAGCCACGGCCTCAAGCTAAATGCTAAAAAGTGCATAGTCATCCCCTTTGGGAAAAACAAGGTGCCCATGAATTACCACATAGGTGGTAATCCATTAAGTACGGAAGAAGTAATTAGAGATTTGGGGACCAGCATAGATTGTAATCTCTCCTTTGATAATCACATTGCCAAAGTGGTTAGAAAGACCTTCTATATAGCCCACCTTATCACAAAAGGGTTTGCATCTAGATCAAGAGAGGTCATTGTGCCCCTCTACTCGTCACTCATCAGGCCCATAATTGAATACAATGCCCCATTTGGGATGTACCTTACCCGACACCTGCAGCAACTGGAGAGCACCCAAAATACCTCACCAAGAGGATCATGGGCTACAAACAGATGTCCTATGCAGCTTGACTAAAGAAACTCCAGCTCTACTCAGTTGCTTACCGCCTACTCAGAGGTGATCTATGCCTGACGTACAAAGCCATGTCAAACCCAGAATTAATGGACATGATCCACTTCAAAAAATCCAAGTCCCCTAGAGCTACACGCTCCAGGGACCTAAACCTCAGCACAAAAATAAATAGGACATGCTGGAGGGACAGATTCATTTCCCAGAGGCTCCCCTCACTCTGGAATAGAATCCCAATTCATGTTAGACATAGCCCCTCGCTGTCCCTCTTCAAGCGAAATCTGGACGCGTGGATGGGAAATCGCAAATTCACCCCTGGGATCTCTTCTGTGTCCCTGCTAGACAGAGGCACAGTAAACTAATCTTAAAAGGGTACCTTCTGTGACCTACTTTACAGAGGCACAGTAGGCTAATCTAATAGGGAGGCGGAAGCCAAATACACTCTGGCTAGGCTTATAAATGCCCTAGGGCAGATAGCCTAGTATCTACCTATGAACCTATGAACCTATGTTCTCTTAATTGGAAGAAAATGGTATTAAATGTGGAACTGCAACAATGTAACAACAGTCCACTCTGCTGTAAGAAGGCTGATAAGTCAAGCACTGTGTTATTGTTTGATCACAAAACCCAGATATGAGATGTCTGGATGAAGGAATTCTTGCTTTTGTTTTGAGATTAGAGTTAATTGCTAGACTTTGCATGTATAATATCTTTTATTACTATAGCTTCCTGACCAGGTGCAAGATCAAAAGGGCTGTTACACTCTGAGCTTCTGTTAGTATGGGAAACAGAAAATAATGATGTAATCTGAAATGAGTCAGTGGTACTGTGTTATCAATTTAAGGACAGAGAGACTCAGAGCATTTTGCATTTGCCTTGAGAACAGCCAACATCACCAGAAGTCTCACTATGCTCTATATGTAAATTTATTTTAAAACTGTGTTTTTTCTTAGATATAGCTAGGAAATAGGAAGATTAGATTCATTTTTTTTCTGTATTGATGTCAGAACTTTTCTACTGCATTATTTTAAGTATTTCTCTGTGATCTCTGAACTCTTGACTAGCACTGTGTAGTAAGAAGTATTATCTTGTTTTTTTATTAATTATTATTAAATATTTTTTAAAACTTTCAACAGTGGTAGTTTTGTGTAGAGATAACTTAAGCTCTAGAGTACATTGCATGTATATAGTGATACTGTCCAAGTCACTCCATAAGATTTGCTGTTCAGTCACACTTACCATTTGGATACCAGTATTGCACAGTAATAATTGAACACCCTTTAGTAAGGGCCTTTTTAGTAGCTGATAAGTAAGGGTCCTGGTAGCAGTGATTACTACCTTATAGCCTGGACAGAAGGGGCACAACTAATGAACCCATGCCAGCCTTCTCTAGAAGTGTCTGTGTGGTTGTATATAAATCAGATCTCAGTGTGAGTGTGTCAGCTACTTGGGCAGGGACATGAAGCACTGGTTGGACAGAGACAGTGCTAGGAGGACTTGTCTTGGGACCCTGGCTAAGGACCCCACTCTATAGCTGTATCAGTGGGAAGTCTTACTGGGGATCTGGAGAGAAAGGGAGAGACCAGCCCAGACTGACTGTGATCTCTGTGTGCTCTTAAGGGAAATTTTACTTTACTGTGTATTTGTTTTCCACCCCTATGTAGATACCCCTCACTGGTGTTACTGGTGAGGATTGAGGCTCCTTGTTTGCTGGGCCAGTGCACGGGCATCACAAAGGTGCTGAAATTTCTGATGACTTTTTCAGTCTGGAGTAGGTGCTGCTTATACTGTAATCTGACATTAAAATTTGTTTCCCAAAGTTGACAATGCCAAGATTCTTTGCATTTATGTCAATTTCTAATGCACTTCTAACTTGTGTGGATTAGTCCTAGATGTAGCAACATGGTATCAAATAAATATGTGATAATAGCCAGCTTGCAGTGATCGACAAATTTGTTTATCCATATGTCTGGGTTAGTGGTTTGGAGATCCAAGAAGATGATGCCACACACAGTGTTTCCTGGTACTGAGCCATGAGGAACCCCACTAGTTACCTTTTTGTTTTTTGGGTTCATCAGACAGTTTGCTATCCATCTTACAATGTAAGGATTTACATTTGGGCCTTTAAGCTTGAAGAATTTACTGCATTTGCACAGTTATGTTGTACTTGCAAGGTTATGTTGCACTTGCAGGGTTAGGTTATGCTTGCAATGTTATATTGTACTTGCTCTGTTATGGTACACTTGTGTGGTTATGTTGTTCTTGCACTGTTATGCTACACTTGTGTGGTTATGTTGCACTTGCAGTGTTGCCCTGCACTTGCACAGTTATGGTAGCTAAGCACACTTCTTGAAATCCTTATGAATTTAGGTCTGCACTTTCTATTCCATTCAGGTGAAGTTCAAGTCATGTGAAAAAGAACATCTCCTGTACTGCAGACCAAAAGGCTCAAACCTTTTTCTGTTAGACCATTGTATTTCCACTGAGAGTTCAACAAGTTAATGTTATCAACTTCGGAAAGGTTAGATGAAGCTCATTCCCACATTTCACTTTACAAGTAATGGTTAGTTTACCACAGCTACACTTCAATGTATGTAGCTGATAGATGAGGTGACCATCTTGTCATAACATTCACTAGCACCCTTCCTTTCTTTTTCATTTATTGATTAACTAACCCCAATGAATGCAATAGAGGCACTTTGTTTTCAGGAAAGCCACTAAAGCCAAAACAGTATATAAAATGTCTTAAACCTACAGACATATAATGCACATTCCAAGTGACAGAGTACTTGGTACAAGGATCATCTTACCCACAAGTTAAAACATCATGTTTGAAATATACAACAAAACATGGGGTGCACTTAGTGCAGTATTGCTAAACTGCTATTGTTCACTCTGCATTGACTAAACCATTCACATCTTAGAAAGTTCACAGACCATTCCTTTCAAACTGTAGATGATAGGCTAAACCAAAAACAGTCTGCAACTTAACACGATTAACTATTTTGTTTGTAATACAGCTGTTAGGTCAGTGATGCAAATATATTTAGTGACAACAATAACAATAATAACACCAGCAAAACAAAAATGTTTACTCTTCAGCTAGTTTTGTAAAAATATGTCATCCATTAGATAAGGGATTAGTAAAGTGCACTAAACTTGTAAACTAGGTTAAGTGCAGATGCAACATATATGTTATTCACTCTCCAATCAAAGATGGTGGTATAAAATGAGCAAAGCAGTAGGTATAAATAAGTCTTCTGGACTTTTATAGATACAATATTTACCTTGGTAGGGCTATGCACAAGGCATGTTCCACTATGAAAGAGCAAGATAGATTTATGCATCCTGATCACAAATGATTGAGCATCACTTTCCCTAATAAAAGTGAACATATTGATATATGGGGCTTTGCATCTATATTGCAATTACTTATAAAGTACAAAGGATTAGTCCAGATAAAAATCACGTTAGATCTGGGAGACTCTCTGTCTCTCTCTGATGCCCTGCTTGTAGGAGCAATAAAGACGCATTCTTTTATTAACTGTGAAAACATGATTTTTATTGTTTTTGTCAGTTTGTATGCACATAAAAAGCACCCATCTTATCAAAAAACGAGTTTGTAGATTTTTTGCTTTTTTTGCTTTTTTGCTTAATAACATGACAGCATGATGTTTACAGTACAGTTACATTTATTTTAGTTTCTGCTTATCTCAGTGAATATAAGTACTACTGCAGTACATGTGAATGGCGTGAGCATTGCTGATGGTAATGAAAATGCTTCAATGAACTCTTGACCCTGATAATGCCAAGAGCATGCTGATATTTTAGTATTATATTGGTGGAGCAGTAGCATGTATAATATACTTTCCTACAGACGGGATACGTAAACAATAAGGCATGCGGTATATACTTGGTACAGATATTGGTTTACAATACAAAAGACTAAGGGCAGTGCAATAAATCCATTTTGCACACAATTGGCATTGCCTTGACAGTCCTAAAAGTCACTCCCCCTTAAATGGAGCAAAAAGTAGGTCCAAATGTCTCTATCTCTATAGCTATCTGTCTACAGATAAGTATAGGTATATACATATATATATATATATATATATATATATATATATATATATATATATATATATATATATATATATATGTAATGTATGCACATATGTGTATATATATATATATATATATATATATATATATATATATATATATATGTGTGTATATGGGTCTAGGACACATGCTCGACTAGCATATGTCCAAATCACAAAACATCGAACACACATACACGAAAGCGCTTAACATTGAAAAGTGCTTCCATGTATGTGTAGTTCAAAAAAAAAATCTACGTTTCTGCAGGGGGGCTTCACCCCCCTGCACCCCCAACCCCCCTACTTTATTATTCTCACTCCGAGATCGCACTACATTGGGGAAAAGGGAAACAAGGATACACCAGATGGAAGGAGTACACAGTAAAGGTTTCGCATCATAGTGCTGAGTTTCATCAACTGCCTGGCTAAGCATTGCAGTTTCAAAAGTGTTCCCATGATATTTTCCAGACCCAATAGTGAGAGTCCTGAAACTGTAAGGACTTCATTGTGATTGGGGTAATATATATATATATATATATATATATATATATATATATATATATATATATATATATACTGAATCTAAGACTGCTGGTATTTTGAGGAATTAGCACTTTATCAAAGTACAGCAGTCTAGGAGCTGGTAGCAAGGGTTCAGTGGTGCCTACCTTGGGGGTGCAAGGCAGCTTACATCCCCTGCAAAAACACTTTTAATGAGTAACAGTAATTTTTTTCCTGCAATATTGTTACTTATTGTTAATACTCATTTCTTTCAGAGTTTATTTCAATATTTCTTGTACCCAGTTGTACTTTGCACCTTGTACATATGTATATATATATATATATATATATATATATATATATATATATATATATATATTTATTTACATTGTTTGTCTTCTTTTTAATAGTTGTATGTATATCGTTTATGTTATTCATACTTGGAGAGTCATTGAAACTGGAGTCAAAATCCTTGCATGTGTGCAAACTATGCATACTTGGCCAATAATGTAATTCTGATTCTGTTTTGTACTTCACTATTGGAGTTTTGTGATTCCACTGTCTGTTTTTGAACTTTTGATACAGCTTCCTATGAAAATATTCACGGCAGTCTATGGTAGGTAGAGTGATGACAGTGTTTTACAAGGAGGACATGAAGGAGCCTTTCTTTTTTTAAATATTTACTGTATTTCACGTCATGCCTTGTATTTATTCTTTTGTGGTTGCTAATGTTACAGCATTTCAGTGAGAAGGTCTTTCATTATGCAGATAATCTTTTCCATAGAGCTTTAATTATAGTCATAATTCATATTCTTTTATATTTCTATTTGTTTTGTTGTACTAGATTATTTCCTGTTGTCTGTGAAGAACCGATTTGTTTCATGCAACTGCTTTGTCAGGAAAAGAAAATGTCCCTTCCCTTGCAGTGCACAACATGACAGTCATGTACAGAGTTAACATCAGTTAGGATATATGTGAATGCTGACCCACTGACTAATGATAGGTGACAAAACCAAATGTCGGATAGCTGTTCTTGTAATGATGTGTGCTCGTGTACATTTGGGTTTTTGATTTTTGCAATGTACATATACAGGGTGGTGAAGTTATTTGCTTATTGTCATGTACTTTGGAACTGGTATCTAACAGACAAAAGGTACATGCACTCTACAGAATTGATCTCATAAGATCCTACACTACAGACATTCTAGCCCTTCTGGAGCTGCCATGCATAAGTAATGTGCTACTAATCTGAACGACCTTTGCAAAGTTTATGTAGAAGAGAAAACTTTATATTTCCCTGACAGGCATGACATATTATAATGTACAATGCCCATCTGCCTTGTAGGACTGTAGACTGGAGCTTGAGAGATATCTTCTGGATTCCTCCAGGGTCACCATGCAAGTGTTTCCATCCCTCTTCTGATCTTGTCAAAGTTTTGGTGACCTGAGTCTGTTCTAGGACGTAATTTGCTGGAAGTGCAGACAGAAGAACAACTTCTGCCCCAATGGGTCATCTAGCCCATTGCTTATGTCCACATGCTGTGTGTCACATACCATATGTCATACTTGTCCATGTGCTGTGTGCCACATACCGTATGTCATACTTGTCCACATGCTGTGTGTCACATACCATATGTCATACTTCAATGTAATAAAGTCCATTTCCTTACCAAGTCCCAGCATTTCTGAATAATCTCTTTCATGAGCTATGTCATACAGGTTTCATGTTTTTGAACAACTGAAAATGAAGGTTTTATATTACAAAGTCCTGGCTTTGCTAAACAGTCTTCTAAAATTGTGCTATACTTTGACCCTCCATGTTTTCAAACAACTAAATATGTTTCTGTAATACATAATTCTCTGTGAGTAGGTAGGCATCATCCAATATTCTGTCTTTAAAATCAAGGCTTAAAAACATTAAGTGAATAAATTGCTTACCATTCTTTGAATTGCCAATTTCTCCACTGTTTTTTATCTGATATGATTGTCAGTAAAGTCTTAGTTAAGAAGAGACTGGATGGGCCAAGATGTCCTTATCTGACATCTGTTTTCTCCTTTCTCTTGAGAAGTGACGTATAAACAACAACAACAGTTTGAGACTCAAAGGAACAGATTAACTTTCAGCATATCTTGGACAGGTACAGCTGATCTATTTTTTTAAGTAAAAGACAGCCTTTAATGAGTATATCTAGAAAAAAATAAACAGCTTAGTTCAGTGATGCTGTTCGCATTTCTAACTAAAACTGAGAAGCTGATGACAAAATATTGTTTTAAGGAGAAGCTCTAAGTGCTGTTTAATATTTAAGGCAATGTGGCAGGGAGAATGAATTAATTGCTAATATATTTGTAGCCCTGACTGAAAATTCAATACCTAGTTCATGTTAGTCAGATTGGAAATTGTAGATACTAAAGAACAAAATAAAAAAGGGAAAGAAAAATGTCTACTGCTTACAAAGTTGTTTGTCTTACAGTAGTTAAAACAGGAAGTAAATGTTAAAGAAAAACCAAAGGTCAATAAAACAATGCAGATGGAATGAGTGAATACGTCAGAGGCCTTTGATAAATAAATACAAACAGAATGTGTAAGACACCTTTTATCCAGGGTCAGTGTTATACAACACAGTCAATACTGCGGTCTTATCTCGTGATCTGGAAACTTTTTCCACAGAAAAATGTAAATATTAAGACAAAAGAAAAGTAGCATAAGCATACTATTGCTATATTTATGTAGAGATTATTCTTCTAGGCTAAAGAAATCACTGCAGTTGGAAAGGAAAACAAATGAGAATTAAACAAGATACCATGGTTATGTGGCTCAAGGCATAAATGAAAGGGATCGGCCCAAAAACAATCATGGGAAAGAAAGAAAGACATTAATCGCTGGTATTATGACAGTGGAACATAACTGATGATATAAGTTGGAGACGTAAACCTAAAGAAGTTAGCAGGAACTAATGTTAGCATTTTAGCATTCGTATACAAAGCTAGCATAGTGGGATTTCTGCTCATATTGTAGCAGATGAAAAATAAATATGTGCGATTATTATGCCAAATCTCTGTATGGAATCTGTTTCTGCAGTGGAGTAATTGACCAAACAAATGAGGGGAGACATTTTACCTATGAAAAGTTATATATGTACCATTAAAGGCAGAAGTAATGGAGAACACTGGGCCTCATTCGATTTTTGTGTAGCTCTCACAAATGGATGTTGGCAGCATAATCTGACAACACAAAGGTTCCATAAGGTGTATTATCACCAAAATAAATATTAATAAACTGATAGAAATATAACTGGTGCAAATATGGTTAATATTTTCGTATGTTAAATATACTAGCTGTAACTTCAAAAGTTACTAAAACACAAAGATTTAGGATGCAGAATCTCAAAAAATGGCCTCATGGAGCTGTTGCACTTTTTTGTTAATTCTATTTGTATGGGGGTTGGTACCTCCTTTAACTCCTTCCACCTCTCCAGCTTTTAAAACAATATAGATGTATGAGTTAAGGAAGAGGGCACCATCCCCATTTACAAAGAGAAATAGTAAAAATTGCAAAAGTATCAGAACATTTAATAAAAAAAGCTAGTCTGGTTACTAACCAACAGCAAACTCCATGTGTTCACATTACTGGATCACTAGACAATATAAACCATTATTTATGGAAGGTCCATGTTCTCCATTATCACCCTAAAGGTTATCACCACTGTTAGATAGATAGGTGATTATATGAATGCACAATATAATACATAGTTCATAGGTTCATAGGTAGGTACTAGGCTATCGCCCCAAGGGCCTAAGTAAGCCTAGCCAACAAAATTCCCTTCCATACACCACCCAAGAAGGTTATTGTTCTGTGCCCCTGTCGAGCAGAGCCACAGAAGTGATCCCTGGGGTGTATTTACTATTTCCCATCCACTTATCAAGATTTTTCTTGAAGAGTGCTAATGAGGAACTATGCTTGTTCCAGAGTATGGGAAGTCTCTGGGACAGGAATCTATCCCTCCAGCATGTCCTGTTTATTGTGGTGACAAGGTTTAGGTCCCTAGAGCGTGTAGCTCAGAGGGATTGGGATTTCTTTAGGTGTAGCATGTCCAACAGCTCTGGGTTTGACATAGCTTTATATGTTAGGCAGAGATCACCTTGGAGTAGGTGATGTGCTACGGATTAAAGCTGGAGGTTTTTGAGATGGTTAGTGTAGGGCATCTGTTTGAGGACAATAATCCTCTTTGTGAGGTACTTCTGTGGCCTTTCCAGCTGCTGCAGATGTCTTGTGAGGTACATTCCAAAAGGGTCATTGTACTCTATAATGGGTCTAATGAGTGTCGAGTAGAGGGGAACAATGACCTCTTTTTTCCTAGATGAGAACCCTTTTGTGATGAGATGTGCCATGTAGAAGGATTTCCTGACTACTGTGGCAATGTGATTATCAAAGGAGAGACTACTGTCCATCTGGGTCCCCAGGTCTCTTTTCACACATTCTGCGTTAAGTAGACTGCCGCCTATGTGGTAGTTTGTGGGTACAGAGTTTTTACCAAAGGGGATGACAATGCACTTTTTGGCATGGAGCTTGAGGCCATGGCTCTGACACCAGGCATCTGTCTCAGTGAGGCCCTTCTGTAGGATGTCCACATCATTTGGGGACTCAACTATGGCTCCTAGTTTGCAGTCATCTGTGAACTTCATTAGCCAAAGGCCTTCTGTGTTAGCCTGTACTTCAGAGAAATAGATACCAAACAGTAAAGGTCCCAGGACTGAACCCTGTGGTACTCCACTTGTCACTGGTTTGAAGTCAGAGTTGGAGTCTGCAACTTTTACAGTGTGGGTTCTGTTAGTGAGCCAGTTGGCAACCCATCTTGTGACGTGGGGATTTATACCTAGTTTAGTGAGTTTAGCTATAATTCCAGAATGGGGGATGGTGTCAAAAGCCTTGGTGAGGTCTAGACAGGCTGTGTGAACCACCTTACCCTCATCTACAGCTTTGGTGACTGCCTCAAAGAAGTCGATCAGGTTCAGGAGGCATGATCTGCCTTTCACAAACCCGAACTGGGTGGAGTCCAGAGTTTGGAGGTTACCAATGTCTTTGTTTATGTGTTCCACGATGATACATTCCATGGCCTTACAGACCAGGCTCATCAGGCTAATAGGGCGATAGTTCCCAGATCAGTGTTGGCTCCCCCTTTGTGGAGTGGGATAACTGTTGCTGTGCGCCATTCAGTGGGCACAAAGCCTGATGTGGGTCTATGATTGAACATGGTGATTAGGTGGGGAGCCAGTTCGTTCTAAAGTTCATGTAAAACGCAGCCTGGGATGTTGTCCGGTCCAATGGATGCTGTGTTTTTGGCTTTAGAGATTGCAGCTTTTACCTGCATAGTTCTGATTACAGGGACTCTGCATTCTTCCTGTATAGTTATGGGCCCTTTAGGGGTGGGGGAGGTAAGGTTAGCAGTGAACCTATCTGCCAGGATGTTGGCAATATCAGTTGGTTCTGTAATTTTCATGCCGTTGTGCTGTAACTCAGAGCAGATCTGGGTGATGCCATTGAGATTCTTGACATAGCTATAGAATGTTTTGTGGTTGTCCCTAGAATCAGTGGTGATTTTGTTTTCACAACTAGCTTTGGAGGATCTTATAAGGGATCTCAGCTTCTTATTGAGGCTGACCAGGGAACTCCTCCACTCATGGGATTTTACTCTCTTTTGCAACAGTTTCTTCCTTCTGTTATAGAGTTTTTTTATGGCAGGGGACCACCAGATTGGCTTCTTTTTTTGGAGGATAGCATCTTGGTTCTGTTTGGGATAGCACGATCCATGCACTCATGTAAGTGTTTATAGAGTGCATCTGTGTAGGATTCAGCAGTCGTAACTGTATTGTCCATCTGCATGGGTGTCATGAAGTTTACCACTTCTGTCTTAAGAAGCATGAAGTTGGCTTTTGAGCCATTTTTTACCGTGATTTCCTTAATGGGGGGTGGGGGTGGGATGTGGATATCTAGGGTGATTAGCTTATGGTCGGATCTGACCAATGAGGAGTTGACTTCAGGTGTGGAACACCGGTCACTCATGTTGGTAATGACTAGGTCTAGGATATTGTTGCCCCTGGTGGGGGTGTGGATAAGTTGATCCAGGGCATTGGAATTTATGAATTCCAGAAACTGTTGAGCAAAGGAGTTGGTACATGAGTAGTCTTCCCAGTTAATGGTGGGGTAGTTGAAATCGCCCATTATTAGGGTGTTTGGTTGAACCCTAATATTTTCTAGTATATCAAGAAAAGAGGAGTGGGAATCCTGAGACATGGTGGGGGATCTGTAGCAAGCTACAATTTGGATTGCAGTTTTGCCCAGAGTTGGTTGCACTTGGATAACCTCAGATGCGTTATGCTGAGCAACTAGCCTGGAGGTGTGGATATCCTTAATGAATATGGACACACCTCCCACCTTTGGTGTTCCGGTCCAGGTTAGGTGGCTGAAAAATGCAGGGGTGCTCTCTGGAGCCTTGAACCAGGTCTCAGTCACTGCACAGATATCGATGTTCTCCATTTTAAGGAGTGCCTCAAGGGAGTGCATTTTGAGATTTAGACTTCTAGCATTGAGTAGCATTACCCTCAGTTTTTGCTTGCCTGTTCCTGTTACGGTGGTGAAGTTGTCATTTGAACCTTGCCTAAAAAAAGCACTATAGGGGCAGCAAGAGCCTTAGCCAGTATCCGAAATCCCAGGGGTGACAGGTGCAGGCCATCTCTGGCAAAGCATCGTGGTCTGTCGACCATGTCGTCCCAGGCAGACAGATACTGGATCCTCTGTAAGGCGATTATTTGTATGAATGCATTATATAATGGTTAGCAGATGTATTCATCATTGAAATACTGACACAGAGTTTATATTGTAATGTTCACGTGTCCTCCTATCCTATGTTCTAGCTGGATATTAAGATATCACAAAGAGATAATAATCTTCAGAGCAGTCTTTTTCCATTTCATTTCTTGTTCAGTAAGCCACTGGACATGAATTCCTTTTCAAAGCTGTCTCAGGAGCACTCTCCAGTTTAGTGACCTGCTCACAGTAATACAGTCTATAAACAGAGGTGGAAGGAATCAAACCTTGTACTATAGACTACAGAAAGTAGTTTAACAGCTCAGAGTCTTAATCCTCTGCACTGACTGACAGACTAAATAAAGAAGAATTAAATGTCGAGAAGAATGCAATGAAAGAAATCTGAAAATATCTCTTCCTCATGGTACTTGTTGACAAGGTGAGAATGATTACTATTAATACCAAAAAGTCTGAAAGAAGCTAAAGATCAAAATAAATAATTACAACTGTTTTCTTCACCCAAGAGGTGTAGTAGCAGCTTTAAAGGTGATTATATTATTAAGAAGGGCAAGCAGCTTTCCTCTTAAATTGTACTTAGATTTCAGCATACACATTTATTGCTATTTTTGGGCTTTGAGTGTTAACTTCTCTGGTTTCAACTATTCATGACTGTCCTTGTAAATAACAGGTGCAAGTAATCTGACTGCGACTGTTAATGAGTTCTTTTAAAGCTAATCTGTAATTTGGATTAATGCATCAGGATGTAGTTCTCATTCATGCATATGAAAGCAAAGGAACACATTGCAGGAAGTCCACTGCCAAAGCCAGAAAGAAGTATTCCATCCCAAGACAAACATTCTAATACTCACACGCTATGTTTGAAAGGGGTGGGTATAACATCTCATTGTCCAAGTCTTGAAGGCATTATAAGAGCTTTGGGGATGCAGGTTGACAGCAACCTCTCCTTTGACCACCACATTGCCACTGTGGTCAGAAAGTCCTTCTATGGGGGCATGGCCAAGATGGGCTCTGAGTAGCAGCAGATTTCAACAGTTCCACTAAAGAAATATTATTCTGACAGGAATTCTGCCTTCAAACTAAAAACTGAAAATACCTTTATATATGATTTGAAAGAACTTAACTTCATCTACAATAATATCTAGTTAAAAACAAAAAAGGCAGATTTTCTTGTCAAATTATTCCTGGATAATTTCTCCTCATCTGAAAGAATTCATCATGAGCTTCACTAAATCCAGCAACCAAGATTCCAGCCTCAAAAGAGAGATTCAGACTTTGATAACAAATATACAGGATCTTACTACAAAAATTGATAAGCTGGATATGAAAATAGATAATTTCAAGGAAAAAACTACCAAACAAATGGATTTACTTCACCAAGACTTGTTACAACAAAAATCACAGATAACAGGTATTGAAGAAGCTCTGACCGATATGGATGAAGAATTATTGAACATGAAAACAATGTGGAATTCTTACTCAAGCAAAATACTTCTCTACAAAATAAGTTAGATGATCTAGAAAACAGATCCAGACACAACAATCTAAGAATATTTGAACTACCAGAAGGCACAGAAGAGAACAACATGACTAACTTTCTCAACACTTGGTTACCTAAGACTCTTGATCTTACTGAAGCTATGTCCTTTGGTATTGAGAGGGTACATCATTCCCTTGCCACAGTGAATACTGCTAACAAAAAGCAACCTAGATCTATCATTGTCAAATTCCTCTCATCCTCAGACAAGGAATTAGTGTTAAAAACTGCCTGGTCCAAGTCACCAATTAAATTAAATGAAGCTACAATACGTTTTGACAATGATTATTCATCAGCAGTTATAGCAAAAAGAAAAATATTCTTACCTTTGATAAAAGAATTGAAGAAAGCACAGGTGAAAACACACCTTTTGTTCCCTGCAAAACTGAAGATATTCTCATCGGAAGATCCCAAAATGTTTGAAGACTTAAAATCAGCTCTGAACTATGTAAAAGTCCATAAGATCTTGGAAAAAATAGAAGAGATGGAATGGACTAATCCCACGCTTAAGAGAATGGCTTCTAATCCCACTTGGAAGACTTCAGAGAAACAAAAAAGACTAAGAAACAAGTGACTTAAATATCTATGTTTGCAGTTTGTTTCTGGAAACATTGTCACTGTGTTAATTATATGTGGATTTTTTTCACTTACAAGGTAAGCCTGCTTTTTCCTTTTTTTCATGCCATTCACACATGACCTTAAGTATACACATAATTTCATAATTTCATTTTTACTTATACTGAGGTAAAAGTGTATACTAATGGTAAATATATAGTTATGGGTATTGTTATAAAGATATCTTAAGGGTGAAGGGTAAACAAATGGTGCCATTGTGACAGTAAAATAAGTACTTCCCACGTATAAACATTCTAGATTCCCTTTATAATCTCTAATTTTTTTTAACTATTTACAGTCAGATCAATGACACCTACATAGTTAATAGTAAATAAGAGCTCACCACACATTCAATTATCATTCTCTGTAATTCATACTGAACACTGTTTTTTTTTTCTTTTTTTTTCTTTTTTATAGTTTATGCCCTGGGGGTTAATTTAAAACTTGTATATATGTTGAATTCATGTGACGATAATATGATTTGACAGTCTCTTAACATTTTTATATGATTCATAAGTGAACTCCTTTACAGTTTTAAATACACTTTTGCATACACTTTTTTCTGTCATGTGAATATAAAATGGATTAATAAGGCTATGTGATTTATTTAAAATACTTTCTGCTACATTTGGAGTTCTGTGGTGCTGTTTTTTTGTAAAGGACAGTTCAAACTAGCTGTGCATGTGTGAGCAGGCTATGGGAAGCATGCAGATGTCACTCATATGATCTTTCCCTATACATTTTAAATACAGTTACATACTTGTTATTTTTGGTGTTTTTTTCACTCAAAATGATGAAAAAACATCTTCCAGAGACTTTGTGAAGCTCGAGCTTGATGTCCATGAGTTTATTTCTTCATGAACTACCTTATTTTCACTAAAAATCTTCTCTGCATTCTCGAATGAACTCCACGGCATCGTGACACATTTTTATGATGCCAGAGCTAGTCGGCCTGCTCAACCAGGAAGTCAGTACATGTAATTTCATTGAAAAAGTATCAGAAATGCTGGGAAAGGTTGTGTTTACTTTAAAAATGTATTTTAAACTTGCTGACTACACCATTTGGACTCAGTTTGATTCTTAAGAAAGAAATCTTCAATTATCTTATTTTTATTTATATTTATGGTAAACTGAAGGGGAAGGAAAAAAAGGGAAAAGTAAGTGTGCATTTTTTTCTTTTAAATTAATGTATGCCATGTTATTTATATTGTTGTGCCTTACTTAACAGGATACACTAATCTTATTACAAATTATAATTGATTTTTCATTCAGAGGCTGATAGCTAGATAAAAAATAATATGGGTTAAAATAAGCTCACTTAATGCATGATGGCATTTTCTATCACAAGTGCTTAAGGTATCACCTGACCTTTCACTCTAATGATGCTCATATCGATTTGTTTTAAATATTACACCAACATATAGCATATGTGTTAAATGGCTAGTAGTAACTTCAATTAACAGGCTTCTATATCAGAATGCTGCTTTCATAAATTTCGGACCAGTTTTAAGGTACATATAATCAGATATGAAGTTATTATTTAATCTGTTTAATTTTTATATACAAAGAAGATATGTTCTGTTGCTGTTGTTTAAAGGTCAGCTCTGAATGACAAAATGGTTTAAGCAATACTTGATGAGTTACACTGATTATAACTATGCCTTACCTGTGTTAATGAATATGCAATCATATATAGAGTTAATATTTTGTATGTTTAACATTCATATATAGTGAAGGTTATGTTTAGTTGCTACAGTTAGAGGTTTATTCCGAATGACATTTTGTTATACGTAATATCAGATGAGTTACACTGATTACAGATCTGTTTGACTTGTTTTAACGAATATGTAAATATATATAGAGTTATTATTGGAGACTGTTTTTTGCTGCTGCTGGGTAGGGGTTTGATCCGAGTGACAGATGTCACTGGGACAAGGAGTTTATAACTCCAGGTGGGTAGCTACCCCATTTTTTTATCACATTTACACTACATTCAATTTTCTTAATAAGTTCTTCCTGATGTCCATCTTAATTCAAATGCATATAATTATAAGTTGCAAGAATTGTATAACACATACAGTATATCATATGGTAACAGACAAAGACTATAATTTATATAACAAGTATTTTGGAGAGGATTATATAAAACATAATCAAGATAACACACAAATCACAAGAATTTCTTACTCATTTATAGAGACATTATGAATTCACTAAAAGGTTTATCAATCAGCATAAATGGTCTGAATAACCCTATTAAAAGAGGAAGTTTACTTAAATACTTAAATATACACAAACCAAACATAATATTTCTGCAAGAAACGCATCTTTTAAAAGAAAATATCAACTTTTTAAATATTAATAAATATATTGTCATTGCCAGTTCTGAACATTCTAAAAAGAAAAGAGAAGTAGCAATTCTCTGGAATAAAACTCTCCCTTTACCTAGAATTATTAAATCTTATCAAGATGATAAAGGGATGTTGTGCTTGGTGATAATTAAAATAAATACAAAAATGTTCACTTTAGTAAACAATTATCAGTTACCGGGTATTGGAACCAGCACTATTAAACAACAACTGAACCAAATTGTATCTCAATCTGAGGGTAAAATTATTATGGCAGGGGATTTTAGCTGTGTTTTAAATGAAAAGGATTCTAGCACTTCAGGGAAAAGGAAAATATCCTCATAAGCTAAACAACTAATACAATTCATTAATACATATCATCTAAAAGATATTCATGACTACACAGGCCTGAGCTCATCTCAATTTACATTCTATTCTAATAGATTCAAATCATACTCTAGAATAGATAGGGTAATCATATCCACACAAATAATAAATGACTTAAAAAGCACCAAAATTGTATCTTGCCCTACTTCAGATCATAATACAATTATATTTCAGCTTTATTTAAATGACACCCCAATTACTCATATAAGAAGAATACCTGCATATATAACTCAATTAAAAGAATTTCAAACATTTTTTGAAGAAGAAACACTAAATTTTATAAAATCCAATCAAACATCCAACTCTCATGACATTTATGTATGGGATGCATTAAAAGCTTACTTATACGGACAAATAAATAAATGGTATTATAACAAAAGTAAGTCCTGGGACGAAGACTTAAAAAAATTACAAGACAAATTAGATAGATTACATCTTAAAATTAATGACAAGTCCGCATCTAAAAATATTAGAGATGAAATAAATAAAGCTAAGGAAGAATATAGTGCAATCTTACATCATAAGACTATGATTTCCTTAGAGAAATTTAAATTCCTAGCCTATTCAATAAACCCAAAACATTTAACTAATCTTGCAAATAAAACAAAAAGAATCAACAAACATAATCATATTAAAGAAATATTTTCGTCTAGAAAAAAGAAAAAGGTTTATAATATACATGACATAATTGATGAATTTAGACATCATTTTTACACGATAAATCAAACATCTCATATAATTCAACCATTAGATAAGATAAAACAATACATTAAAAAAACTATATGTCACACTCAACAAACAACAGTCAGAAATCATAGATAAACAGATATATTTACTGGACATACAAACTCAAATTAACAAACTTAAACAGAACAAAGCACCCGGCAGTGATGGCATCATACCTGAATTGTATAAAATCATGCCTAAAACAGCTATTTCTTTACTACATAATGTATTCCATAAAGCCCAGAATGACATTATTTTGCCCCCATCCTGGAAATATACTTTTATTTTGCCCATTCTTAAATCTAGTCAGGACCCTAAATTATGTTCATAATATAGGCCCATAACTCTTCTAAATATTGATTACAAAATGTTTAAGAACATCTATGCTGATAGACTAAAATAATTCTTACCCCAGTTAATTAATGATGACCAAACAGGTTTTGTAACTAATAGAAGTACATATGATAACATCAAATGGTCTCTTATTTTAATTGATTGTTCACACAGAAAGAAAAAAGAAAACTTGTCTCTGGACTGACATTCAATGATAATAAGACTAAGATCCTACCTATCTATTTAAACAATAATAAGAGAAACATTAACAAAGACACTAACAAGTACATCACAGATCAAATTACATATTTAGGCATCATTCTTGCTAAAGATATTAAATTAATCACAAAACTAAATTATAATAGATGTTATGTAAATATTCAAACTTTATTAACAAAATGGAATGCAATTATATTTACAACTGAGGAAAGGTTAACTATCATTAAATGATAATCCTTCCTAAAATTATCTATATTATACAATCTATTTTAATACTTCCCAGTAAAGTTTTCATTAATAAGATCAATTCTCTGTTATTAAAGTTTTTTTGGTTTCCCAGGAAACCTAGAATAGCACTTAAACATCACCTTCATAGTTGGAATAAAGGGGGAATAGCCTTTCCTGATTTGAACCTTTATTCTAATGCAGCTATTATTAGGTCCATAGCACAATGTTTAGATACACCATATCAGACCAAATAGAAAATATTCTGGGAATCCTCAGCTATGCTATTAATATCGAAACCACAGCCATACAAATTAGAATTTATAATTAACCCAGTGTTATGGATACTTAAAGATTGCTTCATGTTACACAGCATACCCAAACATTCATTTAGCTACTTACACAACATTCTAATACATTTTAGAAACTTTATATTTAAACACACTAAGTACGAGGAACTTTTGTTTTACAATTTTCCAGATAGCCTTTACTCAAGAATCCTTACAATCCTCAGATATAGATAAAATTACCTTGCTTAAACAAAACAGTCTTTTGTATTGGTTTCAACTTATTACAGATGATAGGGTGAATGATGTAGATCAGATAATAAGTGAATATCAGTTAGACAACTCCCTATGGCTTAACATACAATCCCTCAGACTATTCCTACAAAATAAGATGAACCCGATCACTTCTGCTAATAAACAGGTCACTAGTATACTGCTAGATTTCTTTAATTCAGTTATTCAACATAAACAAACTTATTCAGACAACATGGCATTTATATAGACTTATCAGAGAAGAAACATATTGTTGTCCTGCTAATTTCTGGAACCATTTTTATACAGTTAATACACTTCCAAGGGATCTAGATAAAACAAATATATTAGAATCTGCAGGGAAAACAACACTTTCACTTAAATGGAAAATATATTCCTGGATATTTTTATATAGATCCTTCTATGCTCCTCAACTAATGACCAAAATTAATGGTAAACTAAATATTTGCAACAGATGTAAGTCTAACACAAACATTGACTGGAACCATATGTTTTATGACTGCCCTGCTTTAAGTGTATTTTGGGAAAACATTAAAGAACTCCTACAAGCAATATTTACAGATAATTTTATTTTGACCATATCATTAGTACTCTTCAATACACCCATACCTGGATGTGTAAAAAAGTTAAACATTCCTTACTTTGGACAATAATAGCAGTAACCAGGAAAACTATAACAAGAAACTGGATATCTGAATTCCTTCCTTCCTATAATGATTTTAAGAAAACTCTAATGGACGTTTGTCAATTGCAGATTGCAACTATGACATCTAGAACATCTAGAAAAATGTACAACAATCATATATGGGTTAATCTACAGAATTTGTTGAAAAGAGATTGACAATGATATCACATAAATCAAATTTCAACCTCTCAACCTGTTATATATATGGAATAATCAAATACTAGGCAACTTAATGATATTCAATGGATGTCTTCGTTTATAGTTTTAGTAATTTCACTTTATTTGTTAAACATTGTTATGTGAATGCTTATGTGAACACTTTTTGAATTGTAAATATCCTTATGTTAAAAGAACATGTAATTGTTTATATTTACCTCTTTAAAATCAATAAAATTGTTTAAAAAAAAAGAAAGTCCTTCTATGTGGCACATCTCATTACCAAGGGTTTTGCATCCAGGAAGAAGGAGGTCATCGACTCTCTCTCTACTCTTCCCTCATTAGACCAGTCATCAAGTATAATGCCTCATTTGGCATGTACCTCACTAGACACCTGCAACAGCTGGAGAGGCCACAGAAGTACCTCACAAAGAGGATCCTAGGCATTAAACACATGTCCTACATGGACAGACTCAAAAGACTCCAGCTATTCTCTGTCTTATATCACCTACTTAGGTAATCTCTTTTTGACTTACAAAGCCATGTCTGACCCAGCTCTGTTAGAAATGCTACATCTAAAGAAATCCCAATCCCTCCACACCACATGCTCCAGAGACCTCAACCTCATTACCACAATCAGCAGAACATGCTGGAGGGACAGCTTCCTCACCCAGAGACTTCTCATGCTCTGGAATAGACTTCCCATACATGTCAAGCAGAGCACCTCACTGTCCATCTTCAAGAGAAATCTTGATGAGTGGATGAGTAATAGAAAGTTCACTCCAGGGATCACTCCAGTGGCTCTACTTGATAGAGGCACTGGGAACTAACGTCAGGCGGCATGATGCCAGGGCACTTCTATGGGCTAGGCTTGTAAAGGCTCCAGGGCCATTAGCCTAATGCACACCTATGAACATTTTAACTAAGTATTAGTATAAACACACATTGGGAGCAGATGGACATCATCTGCAGGTGGACATCTGTTATGGATAGGAGGTTCAGAAATTATTTTAAGTGCCCATACAAGGTCAATATGTATTACAGAAATTCATAACTTCACATTGATGTGCAAGAACAGCTCTCTACATAAAGGAATGAATCAGATCGAGAAAGACAAGCAGGTGCATAAGGAAGGGAGCAGGCCCTATAGATCAAAATGGAGGCAGGTAATGACACTAGAATTTGCAGTTTTTATTACATGCCTATCCTTTTAGGGGAGGGACAGTACAAGGCAATGCAATGACAGAAAGAATGGTAGAAATGGGGGTGATTCTGTAGGTTTGGGACCAGAGTATTGCAGGTACAAATGATGCTCCTTTTACTTAGGTGGCTTTCAGGAACTTGGTCATTCCTGATGTCCAACATGAGCATACCTCAGACGGTTTATGTTACAGTTCACCCACAATGGTTCTGTCCTTGGTCCTGTCATTTTTGGTCTTAATGACTAATATGTCACATCTCTATAACATCTATAAGCTGGTATAGTGTAAAGATGAGTCATCTATTTTGCTTGCTTCAGATCCTACTACAGTTGTCAAAGTAGGGGTGCAAAATATGTACAACAATCTTAAATGTTTGTCCTCTGTAGGCCTTTATGTTAGTACATGTCAGTGGAAATAAAATGAAATCTGTGTTATTCTATAGAAATGTTCACATAATTACTAGTAGCACAAATTCACTGTATAGCATTTTACTGCTATTCCAATTTTACTTATTTATTGGTATTTGTTTACCGGGAAAGTCCACTGGGCCAAGAACAGCCCGTTTTCAGTGGAGGCCCAGGGAAAAAAGCTCCACAAAGTCGTACTGTACTCAGAACAGTTAGTAAAAAAAATACATTGTGCAAAAACACAACAAGATGCTTTATGAAGCACAAGTAGAACAGAGAAATACAATGCAAATCAAATACTACACAATTCAAGGCACAATTTGAAGTATAAGCTAGTGCATTATCATGACAAATGCAGAAACAATACATGTAACAAATAGTACAAGGCTCACAAATTGAGTATATGCATTAGGTATACAGAACAGATAAGGTAAGTTAGTAGAGGAAGAAAAGGGAATACAGAATATAGGAAAGAAAAATGGGTTAAAAGATGAGGAGGAGAAAATACTGCCAAAAAAAAGAGCAGTACTGGGGATACAGAGTAGGAAGGAAATATAAAAGAGATGTTGGGATAGAGCTTATTAGTTAAATTAAGTAAGAAGGCAGAGAGAGGAATTTAGCAATAAATTAGTTTGTTTGAGAAGAAATATTTACAAGTTTGTAGAGAAATATATGCGAAGGAGAAAATAAGAGTGGATAGAAAGACTATTGGAATTAGGTAATAGATGGCGGAGGTACTGAACAGCTACAAGTCCATTTGGAGAGGAGATATGCATGTAGGGCAGTTTTGAAGGCGGCAGAGCATTGATGAGTACAAATGCAAGCTGGTAGGCTATTCCATGATTTAGCAATGACCCGAGAGTATAACAGCTGACCGGCAGGTAGCCTAGGTTTATGAATTTGTAGAAGGTGTGCATTTTCAGATTTTAGGTGCCTATTAGGATTATAATGGATGAATAAAGACTTAGGGCAGGACAAGCTTGAGATGTACTAATTAATTTGTGTATGTGGTAGTTAGCTGAAGATAGGTGAAGTAGTGGGGGAATTTGAGCCAATGTAGTTTATTTATGGCAATACTATGATGGGTAGAGCAGCGACAATTTGTTGCAAATTTCACTGTCTTGTTATAGCATGTTTCTAGTTTAGTTTTCAGGGAGGACTGAAGGTAGGTTAACAGTGGAACACAATAAACTAGGGAAGGAAGTAGGTAAGATTAGGCAAGTATTTGTTTTGTGGGGAGTGAGAGGAACAGGTTATGTCTATGGAGTAGTCCTAGCTTTTGTGGGTCTTACTGATGTTATTATGAACATGGAGATCAAATTTTAGATTTTCATAGATAATTACTCCTAACAGTTTTGTGTGGGTCACTAATTCAATTAAAGTGGAATTAAGAGAGAATATTTTGACATGGGATTTGTTAAGGGGTGTGCTTTTTTTCGGAGTAAAAATTATGTTTGTTTTTATTAGGGTTTAAGGAGAGTGATTGTTGTGGAGCCAAGTCTCTACAGTGGAAAATGCAGTTTGGATGATTTGCTGGGTTGTCAGCAGAGCAGATTATGGTGGAGTTGTCTACATACTGAACTAGGGACCCCTGCTGTATTGATTGATGGAGGTTATTGATGAAAATGTTAAACAGAAGGGGTCCAAATATTGAGCTCTGAAGGATGCCAGTAGGATTATGAATGTAAGAGGATATTGAGTTCTGCCATTTGATAGCATGTTCTCTGTTGGAAAGGTAGCTTTTAAACCTGTTAAGAGAGGGGGATGATAGTCCTATTGGTGAGTTGAGAAATGAGAATAGTGTGAGAGATGGTATCAAAGGGTTAAGATAGGTCCAAGAATAAAGCTGAAACAATGTTCTCTGAGTCACGAACGTTATTAACTATGTCTAAGCAAGATATTAGAGCAGTAGATGTGCTACGTCCAGATCTAAACCCATGCTATGTTTGGTAAAGGATAAAATTATTAAGGATGAAGCGTAGGAGTTGCTTCTGAACACATTTTCTAGTAGTTTGGAGATAAGAGATAAAATGGCAATGGGATGAAAGTTGGAAATGTCTGTTGAAGAGCCACTTTTGTGAAGTAGTAAAATGATTGCTTTTTTCCAGAGGTTCTGGACATAGGATTCTTGGATGGATCTATTTATAAGAATGATAATGGGATAGGCCACTGAATTAGAGGCGATTTTAAGGTACTTTGCTGGTATTCCATCAGCAGCATTAGAGCTGAGTTTTAATTTCATGAGGAGTTTTTTAATGGTTGCAGTAGGGACAGTACAGAATTTGAATTCTGCCTGGGAAAAGGTTGTTCAGGGTTACTGTGGCTGAATGGGGGCAAATGGGTGCATGGATTAAGATGGCTTAAAGTATTAGTGTTATACAGAGGGGGCTGAGGTTTAGTATGCCCAAGGAGGTAAGTGTTGGTTCAGAAATTATTATTTGGGAAAGGGAGATAAAAAGTGGCAGTAATATTGGCAATAGTGTCTATAACGTAGGAGTTAAAGATGCTTGCTATTTGCTCTGGAGTTTTGTTGGGTTATGGGCATGGATTAAGTTTTGTGCCAGGGTTCAGGAGATTATTGATGGATGACCAAAATAATTTAGTGTTATTTCTGTTATTATTATTATGCAGGTTCTAGAAGTATCTTTGGCTATAAGTTCTTTTGTTTGATTAAAAAGCTGTTTATACTTTAATAAATCACAGTTATTCTTATGTTTAAGCCATGACTTCCATGCTTTGCCCCTGATTATCATAATTTCTTTAGTGGATTTGGTTAGACAGAGGCATGATTAGTCCTTGTTCTTTTGGTTTTGGTAGGGGCAAGGTAAATACTATTTTCAGAAATGTATTATTAAAGTAAAGCAGAGCATTATCTAAGGAAAAACGTTTTGAGGTTGTTCCAGTTAATACTTTTTAAGATGCTGTTGAATGTGTGGGTGTTGAATTTAGATACGTTTATGACTAGTTTGAGATTATGATTTTTTGAGATAGGTGGACAGGCATGGGTAACAAAGGCAGGAAGGTGATCACCAATGCAGTTAGGAAGAGTACCAGCTGATAAGATTTTAGAGGGGTTTGAAACTAGGATCCAGTCCAAGATGGATCCTCCATTGATTCTGTTATTATATCTAGTAGCACTGATTATTAGTTGGGTATAATGAAACAGGTTTATGTAGGAGGAAGCTGAATTTGGAGAGATATTAGACCAATCAATGTTTACATTGTCAAGGATAATTGTTTCTTTTTTTATAGTATAGGAGGCTCAAGATTATATTTCTTCTAGAATTGGTATGTTATTACCTGGAGAAATGTATAGGACTATAAACCGGAGTTTTTTGGAGCTGTTGATTTCAAGGAAGGAGATCAAGATTTCAACATTTTGGAATAGTGGGATGTGGTCAGGGAATGGGGTTATGTTAAGAGTATTAGGGTATATGATGGCCACACCACCACATTTCTTATTGTGTCTATCGGACCTTATTATGCTATAACTTGGGGGGAGACATTCTGAGTCCTTAATATTAGGTTTTAACCAGTTTTTGTAACAGCTAGGATGTTTGTTTTATTTTGAGCTACCCAGGCGTGAAATTCTGAGATCTTATTACAGATGCTTTGAATGTTTAATGTGGTTGTATGTAGCAATTTAGAGCCTTTAAAATGGTTTGCTTTGATAGAGGAAATTGTGAAGGAGGGGCCATGGTTGGGATGAATGTCACTGGATTGGACTAGGGTTGATAGCATATGAGAAACTTGGTGTGAAAGATGAGACAATTTGGAGCTAATATAATGAAGTCTATGGTAAGAGGTATTGCTTGTGCATTGCAACGTATGGCTCATTGGAAGGGAATGACTTTTAGAGCAGTAAAAAGGGTTTAAGTTCAATAGGCTTGGAGTGATTTCTGAGTGGGACTTAGTTGAACTACTTTTGGAGGTAGTTATTGAGTTGGATTTGTAGGGTAAATACTTGGGATTGCGTACATTGACTTGTATGAGAATTAGTAGCAGTGCAGATTAGCTTAATAATACAATGTGTAGAGTGGAGGGAGCCATGATGGATGATTAGAAACTGGTTACATGAAGGAAGTGTAGAACAGATGTCAGGAAGAAAGTGAAGAACAGGAAGTAGAGGAGTGTGATTGGTTGAGGGTGGAGGTTAGTGGCAGAAATGTTGTAGCTACAATAAACTTAAAAACAGCATTTAAAATACAGAGAGAGTTAGAGATATAGTACATAATGGACAAAGGTTGTACAGAATGAGGTGAGAGCTAACACACTACAAACATACAAATAATGATAAATAGCTGACAGGTAGATTTATATTAAAAAAAGTACATTTAGATGCACTTAATGAGAATCAGGAAAAGAACAGGCAGGTACACTTTAGGAGATGCAAGGAGGGATAGAAAAGTAATAGAAGGCTGAACAAACAAACGGGAAAATAGCACTCACGTTATAGCTGGGTGATGTGAAGATAGCCTTTCCATACATATACAGAGTAAGTGCAAAGAATATAATACTGATGATTAAGTTAATATTAAAAGGTTCTGGGTGCTGTTGACTAATAACTCTCCCATTTCCAGCTGGTCAGGAATGTGCTTGCCAATGTTTGAAAAAATAAACAAGGACTTGTAACCTAGGAATAAACCAGGGAGAAGGAGAAGTAAATTATATTGGAGACACCATTTAAGCCATTTATTACGGATGGTTTCAGTTCAACCAAAATATTGGCCAGAAGTCAAAGTAAACAGTTAAAATTTATTTGATAAATATTAACACAGCGGTTGGCAAAACCAACTAAAGCTAGAATGATTATGAAGAGATGAAGCCTTCCTCTTACCAAAGGCTCACCTTTCCAATACTCCCATGTTTCTAATTCCTGCCTTACTATGGTCATCCTGCATTGTTACCAATGTAAAATGATAAGGATTCAGTAAGTAGAAGAAGATGATAATCAGATTCACTCTCACTTTTGTTCCCCTTGACCCTCATGTTTATTGGTTCCCAGTATCCTAAGTCCACACTGGGTCTACCAACTACCAACTACTCTAACCCCCCCCCCCCACGGACTTACTCACATTTTATTTTTTCACTGGGGTCAGTCATGGATCCCGAGGGTGTCCTGGGGGCCTGGCTCATCTGTGCTTCCATCGGGGGGGGGGGGGGTTCTTATGAACCAAATCCAAGGAGATGTACAATGCTGGCAAATCTTTATAAGAACTAGCATCTTGAGTTCAACAAATCTTTAAAGATAAAAACAAGTGAAAAATCAATAATTTATATATTTTCCAAAATTTCTTTCAATTAACTAATTAACCTATAAGAAAACTGTCCAGGGCAATTCAGTGTTTAACTCATCAGGCTGCATGTTTTAAATTGAAGAATATACCTAACTTCTATTTTGTTAAGTTATGACAACCTATATTTTTCTATATAGCCTGGTTTACACAGTATCATCACACAAAATTTTACATTTGTCACCTTCAATTTCATATAGAGTAGGACCTAATTTGAAAGTTAAATTGTTCCATTCTAAATTTGGTACTATGGGAATGTGTTCTAATGCAGTGTTGGAAACAGTGATGAATTTTGGGACGCAACCATGTGGAAACTGTAAAGTATGAGCTTTAGTGGTCAGGGATAACTGTTGGAATTTTGCTAAAAGTACTATATATATATATATATATATATATATATATATATATATATATATGGATCTAGGACTATTGAACAACAGTTCAATAGTCCGAATCCACAATCACTGAACACACCTTAATGAAAGCGCTTTCACCAAAAAAAGTGCTTTCGTTAAAGTATGTTTAAAAAAAAAAAAAACATTACTTTTACGTAGATAAACTTAGCAGGATGGTAAAAATAAGAATACTAGAATATTTGAAGGATTGTCAGAATATAAACATTGGGACGGCAGTGGCTGAACACTTATGGAGATGTTATCGCGGTACACCTTGTTTGAGAGATTTTGTGATGCGACAGATTGTGTGGAAGCTAGACTATATTGAAAAGTAGGCTGTTATTACTTGACAGAATGGAAGTTATGTATCTTCTTCAGTTTAAAACATTACAGTCTGATGAGTTAAATACTGAATTGCCCTAGAAAGTTTTTTATAGTTAATTAGTTAATTGAAATATATCATAGAAAATATATAAGGGAATTATTTTGTACTTGTTTTCAACCTTGAACAGTTGTTGAACTTGAGCAGCTAGTTCTAATAAAGATTTTCCAACATTTTAAATCTCCTTATTTTGGTCGGAATATTGTTTAAATTAGAGTTTATATTTGGAATGTGTCTTATGATCTACCCACTCCCCTTCCCAACCCCCACACTAGATTATATCAGATGGCAACTTTCCTCTTTGGACTATGCCTCCAATTAAGGACTGTATCAGTGAGCACCTTTCCACATTGGATGGGCATGTCCTTCCCTTCTTTGCTGCTTCATCAGTTGTCCAAGCTATTAATTGAACCCGGGTCAGCTGGGCTGTAGTCAGAGCTTTATTCCTGTATGCCAGTAGAGTAGTCATCACTTTGGTCCCTAGGGTGACTAATACTCGGACATCAACTAAGTTACAATCATCTGAAGTTTGTTCATAAGCTCTTATACAATGGTAACATGTTTATTCTTAATAGGCACTACAAATTGGTTCAAAACAACACACAGCTTGATGTCATCCTCTTTTCATCTGAAAACCACTTCAAAATCCAGAAATGTCCAAGTAAACAGTTGCTGCCCCAAATTGCTAGCGACTTACTGACTAATTTCCTAATAGTTTAGAGGATGATCTCAAGCACAGTGCTTTTAAAGCTGAAAATCTGCCTTAGGATGCAATGATCTTGCATCTGTGGAAGTAATGATATAAATGTTCTTTATTATGTTTCAGTTTGTGCTGATCAAAGTGGTATTAACCATACTTTAATTGACAGCATACTTTATTGGTAATTGTTATTCATTTACTCACTGATCACTTACATTATCTGGTTCAGGGTCATGAAGGAGATATAACCCATTCCAGCACTCAGTAGGCACAAGGCAGAGAAACCAACCTGGATAGGATGCCAGTCTATCAGCAAATGTACATACATTATCACTCACACTGCATACATACAAGAGGATAGGAGGGTTCAATGCAGATTATCAGTTAATAGCAAGGCAGTGAAAGAATGACATCTATGCATTACTAAAACTGAGAGAGATGTAACAATAAGAGAAAAAGAAGCCGATGCACTGGAGTAATTAATAGCATGGCAGACAGGATGAAATGAAGAATAGAACTAGATCACTAAAACTGGTAGAAGTAAGTCATCTGAAACCTTTCACCAATCTATGTAAGTTTCACATTATAGCTATTCAAACATTCAGGCAAAAGGAACACTTCATTTGGTGCTAGGTACAGTGCTTTAATACCCATGCATGCCTGTATGGAAGAAAAGACTAAGCGCTGGATTCAGTAAAGTTTACAAGATGCGCTAAAACCATGTGTGCCTCTCACATTGATGAGCACACAGTAGCAAGCCAATTTGCATTCAGTAAGTGGCTTTACACTCTGTGTAGAGCTGCACAAATGTGATAAACATTGTGACAAGCTAATAATAGCATAAGCGGCTGAATTGTATACTAATCAACCAATCCAAGATGGAAGAACTGTACAACAAGCTATAAAGCAATCATGTACACTCAGTGCAGGTTTTGGCCTCAAATTCAAAAACCTGTCAGAATAAAGCCACAGAAACTACTCTACATTGAAAGAATGTTAGGGGCTGCTGTTGCTTTTATACATATGTTTGTGCAACAGGCCTACGTTTATGTTGCTGCTAATAGACCTCGGCCAAGAGGGAGTAAGGTGTTTATACCCCTTTTGACTTTGCATGGTCTACATGAGGTAGAAATTGTATAGTGCTACAGGACAGACAGGGGCACACTACAGGAACTCTGCAACCTCTGTCATTCTCAAATGATAGCAAGGGCAAACCGAGGGGAACCAATACCTGTGGAAACTAAGGTATGTGTATCACTTAGAATATTAGCTAGAGGAACCTTCAGAGACCAACGGGGGATATGCTGGGCATGTCAGAGTTATCAGCATCCAGGATCCTCCATCAATTCCTGAATGCTTTGCTACAACATACCAATGACTACATACATTTTCCATGTACACCTGAATATAGAGCTACACTTATGCAGGATTTCTACTCTGTAGTATACTTCCCTGAAATCCTGGGTGCCGTAGGCAGCATGCACATTGAAATCAAAGCATCACCTGGGGAACAGAGAAGGGTGTAGATAAACAGAAACGGCTTCCACTGTATTAACTGCCAGGTAGTGTGTAATGCTAAGTGAACCATTCTGAATGTGTGTGCTGACAAGCCTGGCAGTTACCATGACTCCCATATCTGACACAACTCTCAACTCTGTCAGGGGTTTTCTGGGGTTGATATCCTACAATGTAATTTACTTGGTGATGCAGGGCATGCACTCAAGCCTTGTCTGATGATACCATCAGAAATGCACACACACCCACTGAAGAATACTATAATGAAGCACACACACAAACAAGAAATATCATAGAGTATGTGTTTGGGCTGCTGAAGTCACAGTTCAAGTCCATAGATACATCTAGGGGAGCCCTACAGTACAATCCCCATACCTGTGCTGAAACTTTCACTGTCTTTGCTGTCCTTTACAATATTGTCCTGAGAAAACAGCTTCAAGAGGAACACCAAGGGGAAAGGACACACATCCCACCATCACTGGCAAGGTTACCACAACCACACACAAGTGAGGAATCAGAGAAGGAAACACCAGCCACTGTGGGCGTTGGTAGATGTAGGCCTCACCTTAGCCAACAGACAATGGATAGCACACATGCTCACTACTTAAGGGGTACAACTTTCACTATATGCACATAAATACAGTAAAACTGATGCCAGAAAATGCTCACAACCTTTACTTACCCATGTAATGGCTGTGTACTGCTAGAATCAGACAGAGTCATCCCCAAATTAAAACACTTGTAACCTCCGGACTATCAAGGTAAATGTTGGACCTGGAACAGGAAAAGGAATGGCTAACAACACAAATGAATGGCAAATTCTTGCATACTGTTACTTGCTATTGTACCTAAGTAGAAGTTGGGTGAGTTTTAAAGCAATGACATCAATATGTGACAGGACTGACTTATGTCAATAGATGGGTTCTCTATCAACTAATAGGCCTTATGCATCAAAGATACAATACAAACACATATAAGGAAGCAGTACAATTTTCATAAGAGAATCATAAACACATATATACCAAGCACTCAGACAGCTATGCACCCTCAGCATTAGACAAAAGACTTATGCATCCCTGAATCCAAAAGATAGAATCAAGGATATGGCACAGTTATCATTTACACATGATGTTCTTTGGATGGGGCAGGAGGTCAAGGCTGACATAAAAGGTAGTGAGTGCATGTGAACAAGAAAGACAGGCAGGCAGAAATTTAGATAAATTATCAAAGGGCCAACAAGACAGAATGAGCTGCAAGCCTCACAAATGATCCATGTTCCTGTTATGTGTGTGTGTCTGTATGGGCACTCAAGGTGAAATGTGTATGCGAGTGCTTGGAAGAACACAGTCAAGCTCTGTGCTAGCTCTAAATCCTGGCATGTCAAACAGGTGTGAGACGTACATGGTACAGATAATTGTTGTTGCCCCTGACTGTGAGAACTGGCTCTGCCAGGAGTTGTACTGGTACATCCATGCCCATGGTCAGATGTGCTCCTGCTACTGGAACAAGACTGATGTCTACTGGATGAGCTCTCCTCATGAGTACACCTAGGACAATGAGCCCATGGCCTACAATGTCTGGGCATGGATACCTCAACCACTGATGGAGCAGTGAAAGCAGTGTCACAATGGCAGCATGATCAAGCATGGCCGGATGCTGTTCCCCACCCCACAGATATTCCATCACAGACACTGCCCATTCCATCATGTCATTCACCTAATCCATTGAATTGACCACATGGTGGAGGCAGTCACACACATCAGCCTGTGCCGCATCTACAACCCTAAATGTGTCCTCAGAGGCTCTAGTGGAATGTGCATGCATCTCCATCATGCCCCTAGACATACATCAAGTGACACATAATGACACACCATGATCAGGTGAAGGGTGGACAGCAGGCTTCCTCCAAGCACCTCTAACAACCCTCCTGCATGGCACATCACCCACACTTTGGCTACAGCCAGAGCAACTGGCACTGAAGCTGCAGTAATCACACTACCCTCATCAAGTGTCTCATCCTCCACGTGTCCAATATCTGAGGGCTCACAATAGATATGCAGAGGCCTACTGACTGTGTCTGAAGGAAATCCAGAGGATGGCTGAATGTCAACCTCATTGTCATATTCAACCTCTGCATCTGCTGACTGCACCCTTGTTTGGCCACCATCATCTTCAGTGTCTACCGATACTCTGACATCAGGTGGTAAGAGTCCTATAATTCTATAATTCCACTGTCAGGATCACCTGTGATAATAAGCAACAGAACAGGAATGAAATTAATACTATACTAAAATATTTAAAACAATTTATATGATAATAAACTAACACTGTTCCCCCATCGCAGATGGTACAGCAATACAGGCACTTGTTACGCCCACCTCACACATACAGATAAATGCATATATCTGACAAATGGTCATCAATAATTAAAAATATATTTTTGACTTTCCATGTGCAGATGACTCCAAACTTGGTAGAGAAGATGGTTCTGGATGAAATGAACTAAAGTAATGATGCAAATTAAACATCACAATTGGAATAGCACAGGGGGACAGTGAATATACAATGTTGCCTACATGTCCATTACAAATAGTTTTAAGTGAAACTTGGCTGACACGTCCAACCACAGCACATTTGTAATACACAAATGTGTTGTTCAGTCTATTAATTTATCAATAGGTTCATAAAAAGTCCTCAAGAGGTATTGCTTACATTTTTATATATTTTACTATATAACCAAATCTAAAACTTACCATGTGTAAGCTTACCTGGAAGCTCAACCTGGCACATAGTTGTCTGCCGAGACACATCAGCACTGACATCAATCACATGTTGGTGTGCAGTGTTCACTGAGCTCTCTGGATCTCTGACAGTGGGCAGGAACTCTTCATTTGGTGTCAGTTGTGGCTCGGTAGCAGGCCCGCCCTGTAGCCAGCTGTTCATGGGTAACTACAGCAGCTCTCCTCCCGGGTGATGAAATCATATCAGTGGCCCGATGATGCACATGATCATAAATCCTGGTGTGACCCCCTACTGCATTGACATTATTCAATAACTGGCTCCAAATCTGGATTCTGTCAACCATATCAACATGTCCTCTCTCAAGCAGAAAGGACACCTGAACACCTGCACTATTACATAATTTTTAGCATCACTGAAAGGGGGTTTATGTAGATTTGTCCTCTTGGGTACCATAATCCTATGTGACATAAAACAAAGATGGATACAACACATACATATCACCTAACTAAATTCCTGCTTATATGCACACATTTTTCAGTATTAAGCACTGGAGGCACATATTTCAGTTATTAGAATGTAAAGGTTATGTGGTTGTACCACATCACACTCACACACAAAGCAATGTTTGTTCCAAACCAAAGAATCTCACTTTAGTAATACATTGTTTCCCACTGAAATAACAGGATAACTACACATTTTCAAGACAAAACCTCTTGAAACACACTTTTGTTGTGTCAAAACACAAATGGTAGGTGACACCCCGAACCCCCCCCAAAAAAATCAAGCAAATGAAAGTTTGTACAAACTAAGGAATACCACATAATTCAATTCTTATATAAAATTTCAACACAATTCTCACAATATGTACACATTTACAACAGAAAAGTAAATTTTATTTGATTGCCAGTCACCCCTCACTCTGCCCATCACTCCCCTGGAGGTATATTTGAGCCATCTTAGAAACATAACACTCTGTGTTATTCCCATAATACATTAAATTTCCCTGAAATAATGTAGAAAATTGTAAACTAGTTTTAACAATAACAGTTATGATGAAAGTTAACAACCTGAGAAATGTAAATGCCTGGCAAAACTGCCTACACTAACAGTGAAGTAAAGAAGTGTATACAGATAAAAGTTCCATTTTCTACTGTATATATATATATATATATATATATATATATATATATATATATATATATATATATATATATATATATATATGGATCTACGTTGATTTATTGAAAATACAGTTCATCGAACCATATTTTCGATAACTTACTTCCGCGAAGGTGCATTCTATCGAAAATGCACTTTCGTGGAACAAAAACATAAAAAGTAAATAAAAAAATAAATAACACATTATGCAGGGGGGCAACCCCCCTGCACCCCCACACCTCCTCTACTTTAATATTCTCACTCCGAGATAGCATTACAGTGGGGAAAAGGGAATATTCCCTTATCCACACTGTGCCACAATCTCAACAAGGGTTTCCTTAATTGTACATCAACAGTATACATTGACGTACAACTAATTTTACATGCAAACTGCATGTTTTTTTTCTTTAGCGAAAGTGCATTTTCGTCAAAATGCACTTTTGCTAAACTGAGCTCAGCAAAGTACTGTTCGAGTGAACCATACTCTCAACGATACAACCAGGACCCATATATGGATCTACGTTGATTTATCAAAAATGCAGTTCACTGAACCATATTTTCGATAACACACTTCTGCGAAAGTGCATTCTATCGAAAATGTGCTTTCACGGAACAAAAATATAAAAAGTAAATAAAAAAATAAACAACACATTAAACAGTGTTATGCAGGGGGCAAGCCCCCCTTGCACCCCCCACACCAGCTCTACTTTAATATTCTCACTCAAAGATTGCACTACAGTGGGGAAAAGGGAATATTCCCTTAGCCAAACTGTACCACAATCTCAGTAAGGGTTTCCTTAATTGTACATCAACAGTATACGTTGATGTACAACTAATTTTACATGCAAGCTGCATGTTTTTTTTTCTTTAGCGAAAGTGCATTTTGACAAAATGCACTTTCGCTAAACTGGGTTCAACAAAGTATGGATCAATGAACCATACTTTCGACGATACAACCAGGACCCATATATGGATCTACATAGATTTATCGAAAATATGGTTCATCGAACCGTATTTTCAATAACTCACTTCCGCAAAAGTGTATTCTATCGAAAATGCACTTTCGCAGAACAAAAACATAAAAAGTAAATAAAAAAATTAAATACATTAAACAGTGTTATGCAGGGGGGGCAAGGCCCCCTGCACCACCCATGTGGGGGTCTGCACCCCCCTACACCCCTACTTTAATATTCTCACTTGGAGATTGCACTACAGTGGGTAAAAGGGAATATTCCCTTATCCACACTGTACCATGATCTCAACAAGGGTTTCCTTAGTTGTACATTAACAGTATATGTTGATGTGCAACTAATTTTACATGCAAACTGCATGTTTTTTTTTCTTTAGCGAAAGTGCATTTTCGACAGAATGCACTTTCGTTAAACTGGGTTTGACAAAGTATTGTTCGATGAACCGTACTTTCAACGATACAACCAGGATATATATATATATATCTATGTATATAGGTTTACTATCATAAATTCAAAAATCAGAACAAAACGTGTCTGCATTTTCGAATTTATACATCAGAAATGAACATTTCCGAATTTTCCTAATGTCGAAAACAGCTGTGTATTGTTGAAAATTTTGCTCGCGACATTTTCGGCAATACACAGCACTCCCACCCGTCCCGTAACTACCTACCTAACTAGCTTAAATACACAGTTATGCAGGGGGGTTGCGCCCCCCTGCACCCCCCCAACTTAATATTCCAACTCCGAGATCGCACTACAGTGAGGAAAGGGATGTATTTCCCTAACCGCACTGTACCGCGATCCCCTCACATGAGCGAATGTTAGAATTGCGAATGCACAGTCCATTCACAATGGTAACGTTCGCTCACATCACCTGCCAAAATATGAAGTATTCGAACATCTGTTGTTTGAATACTTCATAGCCGTGCAAGTGCACATCGGCATTGTGATAGTAAACTATGTATATATATATATATATATATATATATATATATATATATATATATATATATATATATATATATATATATATATATATGGGCGGCCACGGTGGTGCAGTGGTTAGCATTGCCGCCTCACAGCAAGAGGTTCTCCGGTTCGATCCTCGGCTGGGGTGCCTTCTGTGCGGAGTCTGCATGTCCTCCCTGTGGTCGCGTGGGTTTCCTCCGGGTGCTCCGGTTTCCTCCCACATCCCAAAGACATGCTGCAGGTGGATTGGACACTCTAAATTGGCCCTAGGTGTGCGTGTGAGTGTGCCTTCTGTGGAAGGTTGGGCGCCGGGCTGGCAACTCGACACTGTAAAACTCCACTGCCATTCAATGTGCGGACAAGGTGATCCGCTGTGGCGACTCCTAACCGGGAAAAAGCCGAAAGAAGAAGAAGAAGAGATATATATATATATATATATATATATATATATATATATACACACACACATATATATATATATATATCATTTGCTTTGGAACGTATTACAGAATCTGGAATGTACTTAAAAATACAGTCATACCTTGGCAAAAATAGAAGCCTTATCTGCAGATAAATCAAAAGGAATAGCAATCTTCTGTTTTGTCCAGATACACAAGTCTCTTCACCTTCAAGTTCCCTAGCTACATGGTTTCTTTTTTATTGTGTAGATTCAGACCTTTGAGCATGGTGAAGATGCAAATGAGGTGTGAACTCATTAGAACTGCCTATTACCAACATTTGACTTTGTGTAGCAGGTGTAGATATAATGTAGGTATTACCTGACTACTAGTTGCTAATGGGTTGCAGCTATGAATGATAAGTGGGAGGGAGAAGGAAGAGACAACAGCAATTCAGACAACCTTACCTGCACTGGATGTGTCATCCAGGATACACTTACAAAGTGCAGACATAACTCTAGCAAGTATTTAAAATGAAATTAAGCAGCACACAGCTGATTGATAACATTGATGGCATTGGTTACATTTTTAAAAGGTGTGGATTGTGGTTTATGTGTCATGCAAGACTCTCAGGTGGGCAGGATTGGCCCTAAGTAACACTGCAGGTGTAATTTTAACACCTTTAAAAAGTGATCATTTTTGAGGAATCTGTGCTGAATTCCCCTTAGAGATTATTGAGAAATCATTACACTTGTACAAGTTTCCACAGAACACATATAATACCTTACAATCACATAGTTTATGTCAGTGTCATAGATTAGTGGTGGTATTAATTTAAAATTGTCCATGACTGTGCCTATTTCTGTCTAATGTTGTCCATGATCCTGTTGCTATGTGTCCCTGACTGGTTGAGAGCTATGCTGACATTTCAGTCATATTCAAGCCAGTCAATATGCACACTTTCACACTATGCACATATCCCTATTATATATAGGAGGTTTAAACAGCAATATGTACTGTGCTATGTATATATGTGCTTAGTATTATGCTACTCACTTGTCTTTAGAGTGTATGTACATTGACATGCTCTTATGTGGTACACATTACCATTTAAGCATCACATGTCTTCTTCCTCTTTCTTCATTCCTAACATTCATGTCTGTGACACTTTCCAATAAGCACACTTCCCCAGACTGTATTTATAATATATTCTATGTACCCTTGATAATCAACACAAATCCTTTATTACAGTGTGCCAAAAACATGATGCAGTGTACATTGTACTGAGTACACTTTTCTATAATGTATTACTACTACTGTCATTGCAGTAATTTTAGCCCTGTGACCATTGTGACTGTCCATGCAATTTTGCAGACCAAGTTTGCCCATAGGTAAACTTGTCTGCATGTTTTATATGAGTCTGTGCTACTTTACATGGTTTCCCAGCTGGCAACACTGTTGCTGGCCACAAAACCTCAACCGTATTCATGTACGTGTGATGCGCGGAATGCATATGCAATTAGCAGTACTGCGAATTGTACAAACACATAAACTCCTTGTAGGCTTTGCGCTAAGCCTGCATAGAGTTTTTTGAATCTCAGAGTACATCATCTTCTTGTTAACTAAGAGATGTACAAAAATGCCAGTATAAGAAAAAAAAATAGTAGGCATGCAGTTCCAGTGCTTAGACATATGACATAAACCTCTGAGACACAGAGAGAGAGTAGGAGTTTAAGTATCTATGTATGAGTGACATATGTGGTTGTCTCATAATTTAAATAACATAGGTTCATAGGCTAACATAAAATGTTAAGGTCCTTCTTGAAATAAGCACTATACACTTAGGAGATAAAAAGCCATAGTTAGTTTATGCCCCATTCAAGGGGAAAATTACAAATGCCGATGAGCTGGAAGATTCATTATGGCAAGATGAAATCAACAAAAAATCCTAATTTTTCTTTATCTACCTTAGCATGAAAACTTCATGGGATACATGTTAAATGTAAAACATGTCCATATCACACTGCTTTGTTAAGGAAACAGCCATCGTTGTCAAGTGAATGAGATACAGCTTAGCATCCCCTACTTTTCATTGAGTATAAATTCACTGATTCTTCAACTAGGGGCAACAATACAATCAATGCATCAGCTGAATAAAACCTACATTTTTTTGTTAGAAGCCACACCACTTATACTTAATGTAATGTAATTCCATCATCACATACACATACCTCTCAACTTTTTAGTGCAAGACCTAAAAGATTGGAGGAAAAAGACCAAAAAATGGGGACGGATTTTAAATATTGCTTTTAGAAAGTTGCTAGAATAACAAGTTTTGTTTTAGCATGCATTTACTGAAGGATATGAAGTCTGAAACTCAAATGTCTGTTATTATTTAGTGATGACAATCTTCAGTGATTTGTCAGGAAAAAAAAAATAAATTTAGTGAGGAACAAACCAAAAATATGAGGCAGAATTCTGAATATTCTATGAAAATCTGACAGTCACATTCTAGTATAGAAAAGCCTCTATGCAATGATTAGCTACCTGCACAAAGATCATAACCATATGACAGGGATTTCATGTAGGAAATACTGAGCAGTACATCTTCAAGAATCTGAACTCAACACGTTTTAACCTCATCTACTTTACCTCCAGCTATGTGTTTGGTCATTGTATGGTTACCTGTAAATTATGATTGTTGGTATGTTTGAACCAGCAGCTTCACTATCGTATGTAGGTGGTGCTTTGAGTCAAAGTTGGTAGGTGTTGTATTGACCTTCTGCTTCTGTATATGTGCAATGTAGTCTTGTTGGCTTGGTTTAACTCATTACAAGTCTACTTATTTGTGTTAGAATATTAACTAATTTATTTTCTAATATTGAGAAGTTGTGTTTGTATTGGCTACTATACATAAGTGGTGTTTCTGTCTTCTAGAAGTGTGTAATGTAGTCTTGATTGTTTGGTTAATTCATTTCAAACCTACTTATTTGCATTAGAATATTAAAAAAAAAAACACATTGAAAGAAGCATGCCTTTAATGTCTGCAAATGAGTTCTAGCTAAAAGGAAGAGAGGAAGAAAATAAAAAAAGTAAATTAATGACCACCGTGTAACAATGTTTTATTTGGTTCTAGGTTACGTATGCATCACATTTAAGCAACATTAATTCCTAGCTGGTACCTTCAAGGGGTAGCAGTGCTGACCTCACTTTCTTGTTATAATATTAGCAGTTTGAATGTTACTGCCTTTATGACTGCCATGCTAATGACTGCTAATATTAAAAATTAGAAAATTAATATCACATTAACCACTGTATCTATACAAATAAAAATAACGTGCCAGCATTGCATAGCACCCCACTAGTCATTCATGTATCATGGATTCTTTTTAAAATCCTCATAAAATTGTGCCTGCTTAGTTGTTGTTGTATAATGTCCATATGTTACCACTGGGTGTATGTAATATGTGTCCACTTTTTAGTCACTGTAAATAGAGATTTTCATATGCTTTACAACATTTCATCAAACCCTTGTCCACATTCACAATGACAACAACCATGTTAAGCTTGGATCTCTACTGTCTCTATTTCTAGAGGTATATAGAAATATCCCTAAGCAGCCATAAATTACAAGACTGTTGGAAAATGATCAGTTAGAGAAAAGTGTGTGTCTACTATCCTATCAGTCATTCTGCAGATAATTGTATGCCTGTGAGAGTTCATTCTGGTTCTGAGTATTTGGCCTTTTCCCTGTATAATGTATTCTTCCTGTGTTGGAAGAGCTAAACCACATTCTTAGAAGTGCATTTAAATTCTTTTTACCTTAAAAGGCATGTTTTGTGAAGTAGTAATGCAGGCAGCAGTACAAAACAACTCATATATTATACATCTGAGATGACTGCGGGGTTTTTATGTGCACTTCTGAAAATGTGGCTTATCTTATTAAATGCTGTTTTTTTTCATGAATGGGGATACTCTGCATGTTCTCAGTAAATGACATTGACTTCTCAATGACTGCAGTCACAGTATTGGAAACTGAAAATAGCAACACGGGTCCTTGAAAAGTAGGAACATCTTGCTAAAAGACTGGACATTTAATTAATAATCTGAACACTAAGGATCATGTAACTCTTCATGTTTTCAGTATGAACATAAGACATAACTCAGCAACACATGGTTACAAAACACAGAGTGACAAAAACGATGGAAAGGTATAAGCAAATTATCAGAGACTTTTAAAATATGTACACTTTAATGAACTGCATTGCAAAATTCTACCACCCAAGGTCATTTATTTTTTTGAATAAGAAAAAAGGAGATGCAAATGGGTGTCTTTTTTCTGTAAGTTATTATCACTAGTATGCTGCTCGTGTTGTGTGGCTTTCTGCATGTTAGGCAGCTTCAAAAATAACACGCAATGAGGAGGATTCAGAAAATTGTTTGAAGGGGGACATTAAGATTGAAACTATGGACATACCTCCAAAATAGCTATATCCTGGGCAGGGGTAAAAATCAGGTATGAAAATAAGAAGGTTCCTGCAAAAAAGTGAGAGTTGAAAGTTCTGGGGCAGACTGAAGAGAGTTGACTAGTACAGATGACTGCTGATACTTTTGATGGAATTTATTACAGCCTTTGACCTTTCTTAGACCAGATGTTTATTCTCAAGTTTTAACGAGTGAGAGTATAGGATGTTTAGTTAAACTGAATAACATAAAATGACTATAACTAATATAATAAAAAAAGAAAAAAAAATCCTTTAGATGCAAGCCAGACATCACTGGGTTGTGCTATGGCTGACAAGATTTGCAGTCATTTGGTAGATTGGCACTTCATTTTGTCCTAGGCATAGTGCCAAGATTTGCAGTCATTTGGCAGACTGGCACTTCATTTTGTCCTAGGTATAGTGCTTTAATACCCACGCATGCCTGTATGGAAGAAAAGATTGCATTAACTTTTACTTGTTTTCCTGCTTTTAATTAACCATGTCATGTGAAATAATTGTTAATATCTACTGATATTAGCAATTACTGCTCAAAGGTTGTGATAAAGTCCATCAAAAATATCGACAGTCATCTGTACTAGTCAACTGTTTTCACTCTGTCCCAGACCTTTTGACTCTCCCTTTTTTGCAAGAGCATTCCTATTTCACACTTGATTTTTACTCCTCTAGTTGTTGACAAGTTCCTGGTATTTAAACTTTACTGACTTGACATATTAAATCATGTCTGTAGTACCTCCAGATCGTTAAGGAAACCACTACCACATTCATTGCCGTAAAAGAAAAGAAGTTCACAGTACTTTCTCATTACCAATGCCTTTTGGAAAACCTGATACCCTACCTGTGAGGACCCACCGTTAGAACTTTTGTCATCCCAGGAAAGACATATATGCATCCAGATATATACATTTTTGTCTGTTTATTTTGATGTATATAGTCATTTCTCCTTATATATTCATATACATGCTACCATTATTACAATATGCATTTTGCAGTGGTTGGTGAGATGCTGTATTCAGTATTCATAGCAAAGCATTTCAGACTTGAGGGCAAAATAGGTGCACTCAGAACATTCTGGATTAGTACATACTATTTACTAACATGACAGCAACTGTAAGAAAAGACAGTCCTACGTAAAATCTCACATGCAGACACTGGCATTTTGATTACTACTTAAAGATATATTATGTTATATATTTCAACTGGCCTTGAAGTCTTTGACCTGTTTTAAAAAATGATATGCTCACCTGTAATGGTTTTGCAGCTATGCTTAGGGTACAATGGCTAGTCATGATTCATAAAATTACCCTGAGGACAGCTTGTAAACAGTATGTGCTTGAGTAAGCTATGTGTTCAAAAGTGCCCTCTCACCCAGTTTACAAATTAAGGTCGGCAATGCTAAGCAATATGGGAAGGAGCCCTGAGGCTCATCTCCTTACAACAAAATATCTGGTGCACCATTTTAGCAAGATGAGTGCAGCAGCACATATCTAATCAAGGCACTATGTTACTACCATTGCTCTGAGCAGCTTCAGGAGGCAGCAAATATTTTGCAAGATGACATATTTAATTACAAACAGGAAAACAAAGATTCAGCTGATCTAGTAACTCAGCATGTGCAACCTATAACCTGACATCAGCTTAGCATTATACTGCAAATAACAATGGCTAATTGAACGAAAGGCAGCTTCATTATGCTAACTTGCGTCTTAGCATAAAATGGCAAGCTCAGTATTAAGTTACTCAAAACTGCTATTTTCAGTACTTTTTGAATCACATTCTGTTGCTCACATAGACTACAATGTTACAGCTCAGTAAGGGACTTTGGGAAGCTCATATAGTCATGCTCTGAACCCATCCTTCAGTTTTTTGGTGATGTACAAACCTTCATAAAATAGTGTTTCAAATATCTGTAGTTATGCCTCATTGCTCTTTGGTCTTGCATTTTAGGGTGGCCATGGTGGTGCAGTGGCTAGCATTGCCACCTCACAGCAAGAGGTTCTCTGGTTTGATTCTCGGCTGGGGTGCCTTCTGTGCGGAGTCTGCATGTCCTCCCTGTGGTTGAGTGGGTTTCCTCCGGGTACTCCGGTTTCCTCCAACATCCCAAAGACATGCAGTAGGTGGGCACTCTAAATTGGTCCTAGATGTCAGTGTGCACATGTGTGTGCCTTCTGTGGAAGGTTGGGCACGGGCTGGCAACTCGACTTTGTAAAACTCCACTGCCAATCATGAGTGGACAGATGATCTGCTGTGGCGACCCCTAACTGGGAAAAAGCCGAAAGAAGAAGAAGCTCTTTGGTCTTGCATTTTATTTCAGACATTGGCTACTCTGTTTCTTCATTATCAGTGTGGTTAAAAGTTGTCCTTTATAGTTGTGCTGTTCATAAACTCAGCTACTGTCTGTAAAAACAATAGCACATACATTAGTTTTCATGCATTGTCTGACTTACATGGTGATGACTGCCAGTAATAGGGGTTCATTGTGCAGTACATTGCCTCTTAGTAGGAATGCTTGGTGACAGCAGTTAAAAAATGTTGGGTACAGCAACTGATATTAACCAAAGACATGTATGTATGTTATGTTCATTTCTTAATGTCCTGCCTCTGGAGGTAAGTACCAAAACAGTCAGCAGAGAAAAATGTAACGCATAGTTGACTGCTGTCTGATTCATTATGTCAATCTGTATGGTGTCATCACTTAGCAGCAGACTGAAGTTCACTTATGACATCATCTGGGGGCACTTATGAAGAATGATGGCATCACAGTGAACTGATCGAAGGAAGGACACTGAGGAAACTCGGAGCTATAATATATAACATTAAGTATCCTGTTTTTTGTTTATTTTGTTCTTTATTTCTTTGTTATTTATAGCACTTTGTGTACTGTGTATTTTTCTAGCTAGTTTCACTGTGTGTGAGGTATTAACTGGAAATTGTCCACCTTTATTAAGCATCTGTTGGGTTGTTTGTTTCTGATAACTGGTTACAGTAAACTCTTTTTTTCTAGAGGCTACTTTAGCTGTTTAAAAGTTTCATTTAAAGGCTCACTGCTGCTTTTCAGCTGTGAAACATTTCTGCAGTTTGTTCTAAGTAGTGGGGATATTTGTAGCATTTCCATATTCAGGCTTGCATTTGGGCCTAGTGTTTGTGGAGGCTGTGTGTCTGAGCACATATTCAGAGACATTGGTTTGGCCAAAGCCATCAGGCATTTCTGTGAGAGAGAATTGTTTGAGGTCATTGGCTGACTGAGGTCACCTGGACTACAGCTTAGACTAAGCACCTCATTGGTTCTTTTGAGATTTCTTTCTTAAAAGCTGTCTCAGGTTTCAACTTTCTGTTATCTACGAAGTTCAGTTGTGAATGCTCTGCCATTTCACAGTGAACTAATCGAAGGAAGGACACTGAGGAAACTCAGAGCTATAATATATAACATTAAGTATCCTGTTTTTTGTTTATTTTGTTCTTTATTTCTTTGTTATTTATAGCACTTTGTGTACTGTGTATTTTTCTAGCTAGTTTCACTGTGTGTGAGGTATTAACTGGAAATTGTCCACCTTTATTAAGCATCTGTTGGGTTGTTTGTTTCTGATAACTGGTTACAGTAAACTCTTTTTTTCTAGAGGCTCCTTTAGCTGTTTAAAACTTTCATTTAAAGGCTCACTGCTGCTTTTCAGCTGTGAAACATTTCTGCAGTTTGTTCTAAGTAGTGGGGATATTTGTAGCATTTCCATATTCAGGCTTGTATTTGGGCCTAGTGTTTGTGGAGGCTGTGTGTCTGAGCACATATTCAGAGACATTGGTTTGGCCAAAGCCATCAGGCATTTCTGTGAGAGAGAATTGTTTGAGGTCATTGGCTGACTGAGGTCACCTGGACTACAGCTTAGACTAAGCACCTCATTGGTTCTTTTGAGATTTCTTTCTTAAAAGCTGTCTCAGGTTTCAACTTTCTGTTACCTAAGGAGTTCAGTTGTGAATGCTCTGCCATTTCACAGTGAACTGATCGAAGGAAGGACACTGAGGAAACTCGGAGCTATAATCCATAACATTAAGTATCCTGTTTTTTGTTTATTTTGTTCTTTATTTATTTGATATTTATAGCACTTTGTGTACTGTGTATTTTTCTAGCTAGTTTCACTGTGTGTGAGGTATTAACTGGAAATTGTCCACCTTTATTAAGCATCTGTTATGTTGTTTGTTTCTGATAACTGGTTACAGTAAACTCTTTTTTTCTAGAGGCTCCTTTAGCTGTTTAAAACTTTCATTTAAAGGCTCACTGCTGCTTTTCAGCTGTGAAACATTTCTGCAGTTTGTTTCCCACTCTCCCTCCCTGCTGGTATAGTGTTTTTATAGTTGGTGGCTTTGCAGTTGCCCACCCCTAGTGTAAATTTGATCTGGGACCCTCCTCCCAGTCTAGTGTCATTACCTCATTCTACCCAGTACAGGGAGAACATTTGAGAAGGCCAATCAGCTTAGTTTCGGCTACTCCTTTCTCTCTTTCCTATCTCTCTTTCCACTAAAAAAAAAAAAAAATGTATCTGCTTTTACTGTATTTGTGTTTTTTCCTACTTTATTTTGCTTTTGCGTCATCTTAAAAGTACTCAATTGTATTTTTTACTGCTTGGTGTAACTTAATCTAAGCCTTTTAGTTTAAGCACTTGGGCTTTAGACCAGTTGTTTTACATTAGGAAGGTTTGTGGGCTGCACTGTGGTGGCAGGACAGGTTCATAGGTTCATAGATTTATACTAGGCTATCTGCCCTAAGGCATTTATAAGCCTAGCCCAAAGTTATGTGGCTTACGCCACCCCTTATATTAGAAATAATGTGCCCATTAGTTTGTTGTGCCTCTGTCCAGCAGTGACACAGAGATGATTCCCGGGGTAAACCTACGATCTCCCATCCACCGGTCAAGCTTTCTCTTGAACAAAGCCAGCGAGGTGCTCTGCCTTACATGGACCGGGATTTTATTCCACAGCATGGGGAGTCTCTGGGTGATAAATCTATCCCTCCAGCACGTCCTATTTATATCCGTGCTAAGGTTTAAGTCACTTGCTCTAGTGGTTCTGGTGGATTTGGATTTTTTTGAGGTGGAGCATGTCCATTAATTCTGGGTTGGTCATGGCCTTGTATGTCAGGCACAGGTCACCTCTGAGCAGACGGTATGCAACTGAAGAGAGTTGGAGTTTCTTCAGTCTGGCAGTATATGACAGGTTTAGGTGTCCCTTTATCCTTTTGGTGAGGAACTTTTGGGGTCTCTCCAATTGCTGCAGGTGTCGGGTGAGATACATCCCGAATGGGGCATTGTACTCGATCATTGGTCTGATAAGTGAAGAGTACAGGAGAACAATGACCTCACTTGATCTGGATGTGAATCCCTTCATGATCAGATGGGCAATGTAGAAGGTCTTTCGAACCACTTTAGCAATGTGAGTGTCAAACGAGAGGCCACTGTCAACCTGGGTACCCAGGTCCCTGATAACCTCTTCTGTGCTTAGTGGGTTGCCACCTATATGGTAGCTTGGGGTTACCTTGTTTTTCCCGAAGGGTATGACTATACACTTTTTTGCGTTTAACTTCAGGCCATGGCTCTGGCACCAGCTATCAGTTTCCGTGAGACCCCTCTGAAGGATGTCTCTGTCCGATGTACTATCCACTATGGCACCCAGTTTACAGTCATCCGCAAACTTTGTCAGCCATAGTCCTCCTATGTTTGCCTGTACTTCTGAGAAGTAGATGCCGAACAATAGGGGGCCAAGGACTGAGCCCTGTGGGACACCACTTGTAACCAGCTTGGAGTCTGACATGGCTCCAGCAACTGGAAATCCGAAAGCACGAAGCACAACACTCTCCGTATGCTGCCCAGAACTGTTCTGATAACAAAACACCACTTCAATACTTTGGCAAACACTTCCAATGTAGTAGGAATCGAGCAAAAAATGAAAAGGTAGATGCAAAAAACTTTTAATCCACAGCACAACGAATAAAACACCACGATAAACACAAGCGCTTTCGCCCGTTCGTAACGGGCTTTTTCAAGTGTACTGGGTTGTTGCAAAGCTCTGCTTTTAAATAAAACAACCCTGCCATGTGATCAAATTAATTGAACAATTACAATCAATTAATTACATTTGAATCATTTAAAAAAATATGGTTTTTGGGTTCTGTCCTTTAGCCAGTTTGCAACCCATCTTGTGACATATGGGTTTACATTTAAGCTGGTAAGTTTCTCTATGATACCCGAGTGGGGTATTGTGTCGAAAGCTTTTGCAAGGTCAAGGTAGGCTGTATGGACTGCCTTTCCCTCATCAATGGCCTTGGTAACTGTTTCGAAGAAGTCGACCAGGTTCAAAAGGCAAGATCTGCCCTTGACAAAGCCAAACTGGGTTGAGTCCAAGGTCTGCAAGTCCCCTATGTCCTTGTTTATGAGTTCCATTATGATCCTCTCCATAGCTTTGCAGACCAGGCTTGTTAAGCTTATGGGGCAGTACTTACCAGGGTCCGTAGAGGCACCACCTTTGTGGAGTGGGACCACAGTTGCCGTATGCCACTCCTTGGGCACATATCCTGTGGTAAGGCTAAGATTAAACAGCTGCCTTATGTGCGGGTTTAGTTCTTCATTGAGTTCATGTAGCACACATCCGGGGACACCATCCGGTCCCATTGATGCTGTGTTTTTAGCTTTAGAGAGAGCAGCTTTCACCTGCGCATTTGAGATGTCTGGGAGGCTACACTCTGTTGGGATAGTTATCTCTCCTTTTGGGGGGGAGAGGGGGGTAAAGTTTGCGCTGAACCTGTCTGCTAGTATGTTGGCAATGTCTGTGGGCTCAGTGATTTTTGTATCATTTTGGACTAATTCTGAGCATATCTGGGAGTTTCCACCCAGGTTTCTGACATAGCTGAAGAAGGCCTTATGATTGTCTTTTGAATCTATGGCAATTTTTTTCTCAAAGTTGGCCTTTAATGATTTTATGAGGGATCGTAGTTTCTTGCTAGTACTGATCAAAGATGCCTTCCCTTTTTGGGATTTTGCTCTATCATGTAATAGCTTTCTCCTCTTATTGTAAAGTTTGTTTATGGCTGGGGTCCACCAGACTGGACGTTTGCCCTTGGTGGAAAGAGTCTTGGTTTTATTTGGGATTGCCTGATCCATGCAGTCCTGAAGGTGTTCATAGAAGGCATTTGTAAGGGCTTCCGCAGCTTGAGTTGTGGTTTCCATTGGCTCAGGGGCCTTGAAGGATACCACACCTGTCTTGAGTAGTGTGAAGTTTGCTTTAGAGAAGTTCTTCACTGTGGTCTTTTTTGTTTGGGGTGGGGGCGGGATGTGGATTTCTAGTGAGATTAGTTTATGATCTGATCTCACCAAAGAGGGATATACTTCCGGTGTGGAGCATTTTGTCCCCATGTTTGTGATGATGAGATCTAGTATATTTTCTCCTCTTGTGGGGACGGTGACTAGTTGTTCCATAGCATTTGAATTTATGAACTCCAGGAACCTTTGGACTAGAAAGTTGGGGCTTGAGTAATGTTCCCAGTCTATATTCGGGTAGTTGAAGTCACCCAATATGATGGTGTTTGGTGATACATTATACCCTCCAGTGTCTTCAGGAAGGCTGTGTGGGTTTCCTGAGTTTGAGAGGGTGGCCTGTAGCATGCTACAAATTGTAGAGCAGTTTTGCCTATGGTTAATTGCACCTGGATGGTTTCCGATGCTTCGTGCGTAGCCACCAACCTGGAGGTGTGGGTATCCTTGATGAATATGGATACAGATACACCCCCTCCTTTTGTGGTATGGTCCGGGTTTTGGGGCCGGAGCGCATGATATGAGGTAAAACCTGATAGTGCCGGGGTGCTCTCAGGAGCCTTGAACCAGGTTTCAGTCACAGCACAGACATCGATGTTCTCCATACTGAGAAGGGCCTCGAGTGCGTGCATTTTGAGATTTAGACTTCTGGCATTGAGCAGCATTACCCTTAGTTTCTTCCCATTTTTGTTTTCTAGAGTGGTAGGTTTAGAATTTGAGCTTTGCCTAAAAAAGGCACTATGGGGGTGGCAAGAGCCTTAGCCAATATCCGGAATCCCAGGGGTGACAGGTCCAAGCCGTCCCTTGCGAAGCAGCGTGGCTTGTCAAGCATGTCATCCCAAGCAGACAGACACTGGATCCCCTTTGAATGACACCAGAAATGTAGCTTACATCCTCCTAAGTTGGGAACTGCTGATTGAGGGCTCAGTGTCTGTTATTCTAAAAGTGTATTAGTTCTGGTTTAAGCACCAGGCCTTCAGGCCAGTTATTTTACATTAAGAAGGTTCATGGTCTGCACTCTTGTGGGAGAAGAGGCTGGACTCTGCCCTTCTGAGCTGGGAATTTCTGGTTAAAGGCTTATAGTGCCTGCATATTTGAACTATTTCTTACTGTAATTGGTACACCTTGTTTGCTGTAGCATAGACTAGATCCAGGCCTGCTGAATCTAGTTTTGTTTGTATGCTTGTTATTTCCCTGAAAAGCTAATTCCACCTAAAACGCGGCTTTTCAGTGCTTCCGTGGATCCCTAGTGATATCTGCATTGCTTACTGTACTTATTTCCTTGTTTCACTTGAAAGAAAGTTACTGTTTGTCATTTTTGCATTTAAGTTACCTGGCACTTGCTCACTAAAGCAATTATATAAGTCAGCACTAAAAAATTAAAAGCACTACACCCTCACAAACTCCCCCTGGAGTACCTTGCTCCCCATTGGCCATTTTTTTCAATTATAAAGAAATTCCCAATACTATTCTAGCATGTCCAATGGTCAGTTGTCAATCTCCTCTCCAGTCCAGCTGGTGAATCTGGGAATCTTGAGGCAATGTTACAACTGCCTCATGTACACAGACAACCCTCTCCTCCTCCCAACAAATTCCAACACATGTGAGAGATGCAACCATATAGCCAAACTGGAGGCTAAGCTCTCTCAACTCAGTACTGGCATAACCAGTCAGGTGGAGAAGGAAAGCACACTCACTACAATTCCAGTCTCACATAGACCTACCACGACAGCAAACCAAACACATAAACACACAAAAACATACTTGGAGGCTCTAAATAAAAATCTGCCTAAGCAGCAGAGACCTCCAAAGCAGACACCCAAGCAACCGCTACCCCAAAACAAAACACGTGCAACACATAGCTCACAAAGCCAGTGTGCCGAACAGTCACAGCCCTTAATGCTAAAGAACACACCTGATACACTTGTAATAGGTGACTCTATCATCAGGCACACTGACGTCCCACTCACCAGGCTGAACAAGGAGAAAGTCACGGTGAGCTGCCTGTCGGGCGCTAGGATCCGCCACATAACACAAGCACTCAGGTCACTCCAAGGCAAGTACAAATATGACTCAGTCATTGTCCATGCTGGTGTGAATGACCTGAGACGTACCTCCCTGGACTACATGAAAAGAGACATAGAGGAGCTCTCTGAACATGTAGCCCAGGCCGGTATGACCCTTACCTTGAGTAGCATCTTACCCTCACCAAGAATGATGCCACAGTATGAAGACAAGATTATCAATTTCAACAATTGGCTTAAGTATTGGTGTCATTCAAAGGGGATCCAATGCCTGTCAGGCTGGGATGACATGCTCGACAAGCCATGATGCTTCGCAAGGGACAGCTTGCACCTGTCACCCCTGGGCTTTCGGATATTGGCAAAGGCTCTTGCTACCCCCATAGTGCCTTTTTTAGGCAAGGCTCAAAAGACAAACCCACCTCCATAGGTATCACAAGGGATAAGAAACTAAGAGTAATGCTACTCAACGCCAGAAGTCTAAACCTCAAGATGCATGCACTCGAAACTCTCCTTAGCATGGAGAACATCGATATCTGTGCAGTAACAGAAACCTGGTTCAAGGCTCTCGAGAGCACCCCAGCACTACCAGGTTATACCTCATACCATGCTTTTCAGCCTCAAAACTTGGACCGAACCACAAAAGGAGGGGGAGTATCAATATTCGTCAAAGATACCCACATCTCCAGGTTGGTGGCACAGCATGAAGCATCAGAGACTATCCATGTGCAACTAACAGTGGGTAAAACTGCCTTCCAGTTTATAGCCTGCTACAAACCACCCTCCCAAACCCAGGAACCCCACTCAGCCTTCCTGAGAACACTGGAAAATATGAAGGTCTCTCCAAACACCATTATATTGGGTGACTTCAACTACCCAACCATAGACTGGGAGCATTACTCTAGCTCCAACACCCTAGCCCAAAGGTTCCTAGAATTTATAAACTCAAATGCTATGGAACAACTTGTTACCACTCCCACAAGAGGGGAAAACATACTGGACCTGATCATCACCAACATGGGGACTCTATGCTCCAGACCAGAAGTGTATCCCTCAATGGTAAGATCAGACCATAAACTAATCTCACTGGATATTCACATCCCGACCCCACCCCATGCCCAGAAAACCACAGTGAAAAACTTCTCTAAAGCAAATTTCACACTCCTCAAAACCAAGGTGGAATCCTTCAAAGCCCTCGGGCCTGTGGATAATATGGCCCAGACCGCAGAATCCTTTATAAATGCATTCTATGAACACCTTCAGGAATGCATGGATCATGCAATCCCAAATAAAACCAAGACCCAATCCTCCAAAGGCAGATGTCCTGTCTGGTGGACCCCAGCCATAAACAAACTATACAATAGAAGGAGGAAGCTACTACATGATAGAGCAAAATCCCAAAAAGGGAAGGCATCTCTGATCAGTATTAGCAAAAAACTACGGGCACTCATAAAATCGTCTAAGGCAAGCTTCAAGAGAAAAATTGCACAGGACACTAAGGATAATCACAAGGCTTTCTTTAGTTATGTTAGGAACCTGGGTGGGAATTCCCAGATATGCTCAGAATTAGTCCAAAATGACAAAAAATACACCGAACCCACAGACATTGCCAACTTCCTAGCTGAGAGGTTCAGCGCAAACTCCCCTCCCCCTCCCCACCAAAAGGGCTAATATCTATCCCAGCAGAGTGCTGCCCCCCTGACATCTCAGATGTTCAGGTAAGAGCTGCCCTCTCCAAAGCAAGAAACACAGCATCAATGGAACCAGACGGTGTCCCGGGCTTCGTCCTACATGAAGTCCAAGAAGAGCTAAACCCAAACCTAAAACTACTGTTCAATCTCAGCCTTACTACAGGATATGTACCCAAAGAGTGGCGTACAGCAACAGTAGTCCCTCTCCACAAAGGTGGTGCCTCAACGGATCCTGGAAACTATCGCCCCATAAGTCTCACTAGCTTGGTCTGCAAAGCTATGGAAAGGATCATCATGGACCTTATAAATAAAGATATTGGGGACCTGCAGACACTGGATCCAACCCAGTTCGGCTTTGTTAAATCTTGAACCTGGTTGATTTCTTTGAAACAGTCACGAAGGCCATTGACAAGGGGAAGGTGGTCCACACAGCCTACCTGGACCTCGCAAAAGCCTTTGATACAATACCCCACTCGGGCATTATAGATAAGCTCACCAGCTTAAATATAAACCCCTATGTCAAGGACAGAACCCACATGGTTAGAATAGCTGGAGCCATGTCAGACTCCAAACCAGTTACAAGTGGCGTCCCACAAGGCTCAGTCCTGGGACCTCTCTTGTTCGGTATATATTTCTCGGAGGTACAGGCCAACATGGAAAGGACTGTGGCTGACCAAGTTCGCAGATGACTGCAAGCTGGGCGCCATAATAGACTGTCCAGCCGACACAAGCATCCTCCAAAAGGGCCTCATAGAAACAGACAACAGGTGCCAGAGCCATGGCCTCAAGCTAAATGCCAAAAAGTGTATAGTCATCCCCTTTGGCAAAAACAAAGTGCCCACAAATTACCACATAGGTGGTAATCCATTAAGTACAGAAGAAGTAATTAGGGACCTGGGGACCCAAGTTGATAGCAGTCTCTCATTTGACAACCACGTGGCCAAAGTGGTTGGAAAAACATTTTATATAGCCCACCTAATCATGAAGGGATTCACATCAGGGGAGGTCATCGTGCCTCTTTACTCATCCCTCATCAGGCCCATAATTGACTACAATGCCCCTTTTGGGATGTACCTTACCAGACACCTGCAGCAACTGGAAAGACCCCAAAAGTACCTCACCAAGAGGATCAAGGGGCTCAAACAGATGCCGTATGCTGCCCGGTTAAACAAACTCCAGCTCTACGCAGTGGCATACTGCCTGCTCAGAGGCGATCTGTGCCTGACATATAAAGTCATGTCCAACCCGGAATTAATGGACATGCTGCACCTCAGAAAATCCAAATCCCATCAAGCTATGTGCTCGAGGGACTTGAACCTCAGCACTGAAATAAATAGGACATGCTGGAGGGACAGATTCATAACCCAGAGGCTCCCTTCACTCTGGAATAAAATCCCAGTCCAGGTTAGGCAGAGTCCCTCATTGACTCTCTTCAAGAGGAATCTTGATGAGTGGATGGGAGATCGTAGGTTTATCCCGGGTATCACTTCTGTGTCACTGTTAGACAGAGGCACAGTATACTAACCTTGAAAAATGGCATAGCAAAATTAATTTAATATGGGTGACAAAAGCCATACACACTCTGGCTAGGCTTATAAATGCCCTAGGGCAGATAGCCTAGTATGAACCTATGAACCTATGAACCTATCAGAATGAATGTTTCTAGAGGCATATTCTGTGCAGTCAACCTTTATGTTGATGAGATGTAATTTTTAACAACTGCATGATAATCAAATTGTGTAATCATAGCATGCAAACACAGTGCAGCATCCAACTGTTGTCACACTACTTTGTTATTTCAAACAAGTCAGGGTATACTGTCGAGGTGGGTTGGTAATGGGTTACAGCAGCCACTGATTTTTCTAGTGGAAATAACTGCATCTACATGTGACCATTTACCCATAACATTGTTGCATGATAGCTATAATCAATGCATGCAGCAAGAGACTAAAACAACTAGGGCTCTAGTACAGCCAAGTGGACATCAAATATAACATATTAGTGAGTAGTTAAGGAAGGCATTATGACAATGTGAGTGTGTCATTCCTTTTATGAAAGACACTGATAAGGCTGCATCTGCAGTATTCCGGGAAGTTCTGAGGTGCTTGCAAAAAAGGGGAAGTTAGGTTTACAGAAAGAAAGCAATGCAGATAACCAGACAAAACAAGACACAAAGGGCTATAGTGCATTGCTCTATTTTCTGTAGTATAGATAGCAAGTAAAATAATGGTGCATTGATTATAACATTTAGAAAAGAGAATGGTTTGATATGAAGCATGGATTTCCACAAGGCTTAGCCTATGTACCATGAAAGTGACCCTTAGTAGGTCAACTTGTATGCAGCCTTAACATGTTTGCATGAAAACAGAGAAAATAATAAACTGTATAAGTAGTGTGATGACTAGATTAATGATCAGGTATGCAAAAACAGTTTCAAACAATTGCATTCAAAGTGAAATTCAAAATGTTCACAGTGCCAAAGTTGTTTTGTATCTTTACATTAGCCTGGTAAGATATTGGCTAGAACATGAAATCCTTTTGAGGCTACCATATGGGAAAGGCATTTTATTGTGAATAAAATTAACTAAAAGATTTCTAACTGGAAAGAATATGAAAAGACATAGAAGAGTCAGGGAGAAAATATAAATGCCTTGATGAGTTCACATTTGAAGTAAATAGCAGAAAACAATAACAGGAAAATGATGAAGAGGATGGATAAAAGTGGGCACGCCTTTTCCTCTCAATTATAATTTTACTATATGGAATTCAAGTAAAACAAGCTTGGAGAGTTAGTAAATGCAGTATAGGTTTTGCATTAAGCCTGCACAGTTTACTTGTTTGGGAGGAGGGCAACAGTGCTAATTACATATGCTTGCAAACAAGATAAGTTTTGTGGCCAGCAACAGTGTTGCTGACCAGGAAACCATGTAAAGCAACATGAACACCTGCACTGCAGACATGTGCACTCATTTACCTACGGGCACACTAGGTCTGTGGGAAATCCACAATGACTACAAGGTTTATTCATACAGCAATATGTGTATATATATATATATATATATATATATATATATATATATATATATATATATATATAAGGCTAGGACATTTCACTGAAACTCAAATGACTGAACACACAATTCACTGAAACACATTTCACTGAAAGTTATATACATCCTTTTCCCCACTGTAGTGCAAACCTGGAGTTAGTATATATATATAGTAAGGGGCCCACATCAGGGGGAGTGGGGAGTGTAGCCCCCCCCACATATTTTAAGTATATATTATATTCAGAAAAGAGTAATATATTGGAACTGCAGGTATCCATGTATATAGTTCAAAATATTTAAACACAAATCACATATTGACATGATACAATACGGAATGCATAGTTATTATATATTATGTGCCTGTCACACAAGTTGACACATCAATGGAGAAGATTCTTTGTGATATAGGTATCCTGACATGAACGGTGCACAGGCCATATATCATGGATGGTACATACAATAGGGGGTAGGTGCATATTGTGAAGCTGTGAAAAATGAGTTGCCTGTATATGAATGTTATGCCAGCATAGGTCTCAACCAAGTGGGCAACAAAGCAACAGGCTCATGGACAACAGTATATAGAAGTATGCAAAATCATGGACAATATCAGCATAATACCACCATTAATCCCATGTCTTTGACATAATATATGTGATTGTGACTGATTATAGGTGGTTCAGCAAGAACACACTTATAAAACTGTCATGATTTGTCAGCAATCTATGAGGGGAATCAAGCACACCTTTCTCAAAATTTAACATCTGCTAGAGGTGTCAGTATTGGTGTAATGAGGGTTGATAACTATGGAACTATAATGCCTTTTGATGTGGATGTCCTGCACATACTCAGGAGTTGTGTTACATACAAGGGATTAGTCACCACTGTGGGCACATGCTGGTGGGTGTTCTGCATACCACCTACCTGAGAACACAGGTCACATACCACATGGTCAGCTCATAGGAGTGTGTTGTCTATATTATAAATAGCTTGCATATTTCCTTTTAAAACTTAACTAAACTTCCCAAGATTTTGTTCATCTACTGTGTCTCCATGGCTGTAGCAGCAATCATTTTTGTGTGTGTTGATACTGTCTGATGCAGCCTGAACAAATTACACATTTGTTTTGTACACAGTCAGGATAATACCTGTGTCCTTTTGGAGAAGGTCCTTGATGACTTGTTGGTCTATCTCACAGAGGAGGAGAGTCAGGATAGATCTATACATGCATTTATCAGGTGATGTTCTCCCCCCAGTCAGAATGATGCATGTTGATGTACATCCTTCTATGGGAACATAGGCTGTGTGAAGGCTGTGTCAAAGTATGGATCCAACTGTGTTTGGTAGGTCTGGTGGCATTCACATACAGGTGCTTAGTTGTGTATTCATATTAACATTTCACATTTATTGTAATAAATGTTTGTGAAAAGACCTCCAAATATAACCTTTGTCATTCATCACATTCCACACACACTGGTATTATGCACGCAATTGTACAACTGTATCAATGTCATGTACTTACATCAATTGCACAACAATATGAATTTATATTGATGTCTGTCATAGTGGTATGTAGACACATGCACACATGTACCATACTGTAAGTGTCACTGTGATGGTGGAATGTGAGATGCATATAAGGTTGATCTGCTCCAGTACAACACATGTTCTAATAAGGCAACAATGTACACACAAGTGTATTACACCATGTCAATAGGTCTTAGGAGGAATACTACTACAGCTGTTGCAGAAGGAGCATGTAATGAAATGGCAGCAATGGACATCAATATATTAGCTCTCATCACAGATTTTAATGACCTCTTGTAGCTATACTGTATATCCACACCTCAGTATAGCACATGACAGCAACATTGACATGTCAATTATTCATAGGGTCATAGGACATTATTAGGCTACTGGCCAACATGACATGAAATCCTAGCCATTATTATACCATGTAAGTAAAAATCCTATATCTATATTATGGAAGATAGCAGGACTATTGTGTGTATGTATATATTTGTTGGATTGCATTACAGCCTGACACTGTCCATATGAGACATGTGCACCATGCCATGACAGAATTAGCAATCACACATGCACTGGTCTGGAGATGTCTTGCAGAGGCTCATGGAAGGACTCTGCTTCATAATGTGTGCATGCATATTTGACATGAGGACATCCTCCACTCCTCTGCAGGAAGGATGTCATGTAACCAGAGGAAAAGGGAAGATGGTGGATGGATGTGGCTAAGAGAAAGTTTCCCCAAGTGGAAGTGAAATGAAGAGTGATTCCAAAGTCATACAATGACCATTATGTGCCACCAAACACACACACACACACACACACACACACACACACACACACACACACACACACACACACACACACACACACAGCAGTAGACTGCGACTGATTTGAACATTACACCTGTGTAAGTACAGTATATGAATGCCATACAGTAGCAACACCACATATGTCTGACATATGCCTCACTGTAACATCGTTACTTTGCACTTTATGAAGTATGATAGCATCATTGTATGCTGAGGAGAACATGTTGTGAGGAGTGTGGGACATGAATGTGGAGTCACATCCCTGTGTAAAATTGTCTCAAAAGTGATAGTTGTATGTATATACAAGCAAGTTGCCTGCTGTCATATTAAAACACCTATATGTGTAGTTAAAGTAGGTAAAGTAGCTTTCAAACACAGTAGTTAATGTTACTGCCACAGCACAGGTTTGTCTTGAATGCTGTCAGAGTGCATGTTGTATAGGATGATATAATCATTGTATTCTATAACAAGATGTTCGGAGGAGGGTTTGATATACCTGTGTACTCCTATATCATTCTAAAATTGTTACCGTAGTGATTGTTGCATGCACAGTTGACTGCAGTAAGAACAGAACCCCTACTTAACTCTTTAAAATGCGAATAGTACTTAATGCAAGTGCCACAGCACAAGTCTGGCTTTTATAGTGTAGGACAACATTTTATAACTGATGGCATCAGCAGTGTCTGGTGAGAAGAGGATTGTAATAGCATTGTTCCACATCCTGATGTAAAATGGTCTCGCAAATGTCAGCCAAGTAAATACAGACACACACACACACCTACCAGTTGACTGGAGTGAAAACAGAGCTCCTATTTAACTATTTACAGAACACTGTATTTAACACAAGTGCCACAACACAAGTCTTGTTCATGTTGTGTCGCACAACACTTTATAACTGATTACATCAGCAGTGTCTGGTGAGAAGAGGGTGGTAATAGCAGTGTCTCATATGCTTGTGTAAAATTGTCTCTTGAATGTCATCCACATGAACACAGACATACATAAGAGAGATTAGAACCCCTACTTATCCATTTACAGACCAGAGTATTTAATGCAAGCACCACTACACAGGTCTGGGTTTTACAGTGCTGCAGGACAATTTATAGTCGATGACATCATCATTGGACATTTCAGAGAAGATGTTGGGAGGCCTGAATGAAATGGATGTGTAGTCATGTACAACTGTCCAGAAATTTATACTCCATGGGACTGCATTGATGACTGCAAAATACACAGTCATGCTCTTCTGACTAAACACACACACACTTGTGTGTTGACCACAGTGAGATTAGAACCTTTACCTAAGTATACTGACTTTAATATAATACTTAAGGCAAGTGCCAAGGCACAAGTATGACTTTTTCAATGCTGCATAACAATTTATGATGGACGACACCATCACTTGAATATCTGAGAGAAGATATTGGGAAGGCCTGAATGAAATAGATATGTAGTTATGTACAACTGTCAAAAGATTTTTACTCCATGGTATACAGTTGTGCTCTACAGACTAGTCACAAACACACATCAGTTGACCACAGCGAGATTAGAACCCCTACCTAACTAAGCACACTAACTAGAGAAAAGAGTATTTAACACAAGTGCCATGGCACAAGTCTAACTTTTGCAAAGCTGAAGGACAATTTATAGTGATTGACATCATCATTGAATGTTTAATAGAAGATGTCGGGAGGCCTGTATGAAATGGATAGGTAGCCATGTACTACTGTCAATATATTAAAGTTCTGCCTGTTATCAAATTTATGAGTGTGCAAAGTGTAATATTTACTGTTGTGTTTCCAATGTGCAGGTATACTTTAAGAGACAGCTTTACAAACTATATGCAAACAGCTGTTCACATTACTACAAGTATTAGACAATCTGAATGTGTATTGTCAGTATAAAGATGTGCATGATATGCAGCAAAGCATTTTTTATTTTATTTCTGTAGTGCAGTTGATATATTTTGGAACAAGTACTGAGAGACCACGTTTGAAGGGCATGGGTGCAGGTAACACATGACTACAGTGTAAATATGTGTGCAGTCATTAAACAGTGCCTTCCCTTTGATTGTGTTTTTACATGGACTTTAATGGGATGAAGACTTAAGTATATAGTAAACATAAGTACTACATGCTAATCAGCCCTTTCCATAGTGCACTGCTGAGCAGCTGGTTTGCAACATCAGTGGCAAAGTGTTTGTGCATGCAAAGTACACATTTATGCTGCTTTCCCTATTTGTGCATAGTTAAGTAGTGAGGGAACGTGAGCCTCTGCTTCACTGATAAAGTTAAGAGAGTTCTATTCTTTGTTTACCTCTGAACAAGCATGTTAAGCAGAGAGGTGCAGAAATCAGCACTGTGGATAGTACTGACTGTAAGAAACACACCTGCTACTTAAATGGCTCTGTAGCAGGAAAAATAAGTGTATTGAGATACTTCTTTTGAGCCCAGATGATACAGGGTTTGAATCTAGGTGTATCTGATACTTTTAAATATGTATTTTGGATGCAATTAAATAATTCTTTATTCTGCTTTTACTGTGTGTTACCTTAGCACAGCACTTTTAAGCAGCATTGCACAGAGGTAACCGCACCATTGAAGAGCAGTTCACCATCACTCAGCATTAGAGTGTGTGATGCCAAACTCCGCAAAAACACAGAGGACAAAAAGTGAAGGGCTTCATTGGGTTGTTTTCACTTATGTGTGTGGTGTTGTGTGATTCTATTTGTTGACCAGATTAAAGGTCTTAAAATAGGTAGATATGAAAGTGGTGAAATGGATGGGCAAGCAGGGGGAAGAACAAAGGGAAAGCAATATAGGAATCTGCAAGAGGGAGTTAGGAAATAGCCATGTCTATCCACTTCTTCAACAGTGTAAAATGAAAATATTAGCTGAATTTGGACTGTCACTTCAACAAAGGGGGTGACAACAATGAAATCATGTTGTATAGCCAATTGGGCCGAATCAAGTGTGTGTTGAGAAGACACATGTGTGAAGTGGAGAGCTATGTATGGGATGATATTTTTATGTGGGACAAGTGCCCACTTTTTATTTTTTACTTCAGTAAGAGAGGAATGTTGGGTAATGACATTGGTATTTGTGGGTCATGTTAGTAGGGTAGATGAGGAAGTGGATGCAGACAAACAGGACAAACATTGCAAGATACAGGGATGGTGAGGCACACAACAGGTTGGGGGATATCATGATTGGGGATAGGGAGGGGACATTGGATGCCCATTCCCATCAAACATGAGAACAGTGAGAATCTAGTCCTTACCCGCAGGACTGTCATTACTGCCCCTTCACTCCTCTGGCTGTTGGAGTGATTGACATATTTTTCTACGTATAGCAGAGAGCATCCTTGCCATACAGTGTAGGCATGCACCAATGGTGCTTTGCGTGACCCTATGCACCAACCCTGGCAACTCCTTGCAGGTGACAAAATCCCCACCTCCACCATTATCCTGGAGGGTATCACAGCACCATCTGCTGAGGTAATACTACCTAATGTGGAGGACCCAGATAGTGCAGGGGTAGCAGAGGCAGTACTGCAGGTTGGGTCCCTGATGTGCTGAGCATCTTTGCAGGAGCCGGTGGAGTGAGGGCAGACTGAGCCACTATGGTTGGCCTATCTCCCTTTGCTATTAAGCATTTTGTGAGATGTGAGCAATGGATAACATGAAAATGTTGTGATCATACATATAAAAATAAAAAAAGAGATAAAGGTTGGGGAAAGAAAAAATATATAATTAGTGCCATCATATGTGACATACAATTAATTATTACAATATAAAGAATTTATTTCTACTTTTACATTTAAGTATACTTCTTAAAAAAACAAAGTATAACTGATGATTGTTCAAACTAATCCTTACAATATGCATATATTGCACATATGCTTGGTCAAATTATACAGATCAAGATGACAGTAGGGCATTTATGCCCCTTCTGTTGAAATTATTATGTAATATGTTTAGATGATTTGACTATATACTTGTTACTTTTGGTATTTGAACCCACAATGTCTCACTATAGTATTAGAATTAAACCCTACAGCTGGCTTGTGCTACAGATGAAGCATGCATGCTTAATTTTGCAGTTAGGATATGTATTCTTAATTTGCTACTAGTGTATAGAAGAGCAATGCTTTACTTAAAATAATATTGACGTTATGCTGCATACATACCCCTGACTTCATCAGTGTTTCTAAATGGTCAGCTTGGGCCTCCCTGTTTGCCATTATCTCATTGTTGACTGTGGAATAAAAAAAGAGAACAAGAGAAGAGGGTTATCCATACCAGTTTTGCCTCTATGCAGCTTTTGAAATTGACTGTTGTCTGCTTCTTGTGTGGGCTATAAGACCATGTTTGCATGAAGGTAAATGATGTGCAAACATGACAGGCAAAGCTCAACTTGTTTTATCCTTGTAAGCAGTGTTTATTAGGTTTCATATTTAAAAGGCAAATGTAGGGTTTAAACCATAATCTACAGATAGTATATACTGTGTAGTTCATCATGTTTAGCAGGTGTACTACAGATATACGTGATTTGAAGGTGTAGTTTATGTAGTCTTTATCACAAAAGTACATTGCATGAAATGTATTTGATTTATTAATTTCACCATGTTTGATCTAAACTGTGCCCAACACAAATAGTAATACTAAAAAAAAAAAGCATAAACAATGTTACAAAAGAAATGCTACTGGACATTAACGATTTTTACATAAGTCTAGATTTGAACTATCACACCAATAAACCTTCAAAACACAGTAAGGGTGTTTTATCCTTCTTTACCACAGAAACAGCTTTGCAGCAGGAATGCAAATAATTGTACATACAAACAAGCCCCATTTGAGCCACAATATTAACAAGACATACAACACCTGTACACTCTCAGTTATTTGTAGATGTGTTAATTACAGATTTAGTGCAACAATTGATTATACAACCATTTTTGACTATTGTTTGCAGTAATGCAGCTTTGTCTTCTCATTCAATGGTGTTCATTCTTCTGTTAACTGAGCAGTAATCTGAGACATGCAGTGTGTGAGGCATTTTGTATCATTGTCCTTAATATGTATGAGAATATTAAATGGCAATAATACACATTTTCAGCAAGGCAGGGGAGCTTAGATATTACTGAACAGAAACAGAGAAATGTGTGCTGCTCACTTACTTTTAAAACCTTGATACAATTACTTCCATACTTTGTAAGTGTAACCTGGGAGACACACTCACTAAAGGTAAAAGAGTCTGAATTGCTGTTGTGTTTTCCTTCTGCATACCAGTAATCATTCACAGTTGCACTCCATTAGCAACTAACACTGAGGGAGTGTTTGCACTATGTTTACTTCAGCAGTTCTGAGTTCATATCTCATTTCCATCTTCACCATGGTCACAGGCCTAAATCTACACTATAAAAAGGTAACTGTGTAGCTAGGGAACCCAGATTCAGTATGTGGATAATGCAGAAACAGATTGCTGCTACTTTTGATTTATCTGCACAGAAGACAACTGATCTTGATAAGGTATGATTGAATTTTTAAGTTATATACTAGATTTGCTCACATATTACTAAGGAAAAAAAAAAAAAAATATATATATATATATATATATATATATATATATATATATATATGCACTTCTTAGAAGTTTACTGATGGCACAGGCATTTTTGTCAGAGGATTTTACTTTCTCAGATACACTGTTACAACTGTTTCTCTTACACTCTTCTATGTTATTTCAGTGAAATTTAAATGTCCTTTATTGTCAATGACACCGGGGTGTTAGCCTTCTAGGATAGCCCATAGAGGGCCTATATCATGTTGTCGAACTCTTAAAAGTTCAAATGTCATATGGTCGATACCACATGATCGGACTTTTAAAAGTTTGAACGTTTCAACGGAGATTTCTGTACAGTTCAGAATGGGAAGATTTCCCTTTTCTGCACTGTAGTGCGATCTCGGAGTTGGTATATTTAAAGAGCAGGGGGTGCAGGGGGAGCACAGCCCCCCCTGCTTAAACCATTCAGGTAGTCTTTTTCTTTGGTTTATTATTTTTTATTACATTTTTGAACTTTTAAAAGTTCGATCATATGGTGTCAACCATATGACGTTCAAACATTTAAAAGTTCGATTATGTAATATAGAAGTGCCCATAGACACCCCTAGGGGAGTGTTGGGTAGAGGTAGAGGTGCATAAAAAATGACTTTTCTGGTGTAAATATGTACACAAATTTTTGTGAGAGTTTGAAAGCACTTACAACAATTGACTGATGTGTTATTCCTTGTTTGGTATAAACTGTCATTTGCCTGTTGTTTTAGGGGTGGGGGAGCCAAGTTCCATTTGTGTGTTGACACAACCCAAAACATTTTTACAGAGGTTTGTTCTTGTTAGTCCTTGTTTTGCATCAAAGCTTGATTTGTGTGTGACTATGATATATTACAACCACAGCTTGGTCTGTGTGTGACTGTGATATGTTACAACCACATAACCTTTTATTATATTTTAATAACTGAGGTTTTGTGTTTCTCTAGTCAGTAATATTGAAATTCTAACAATATGTGTTATATCTAAGCAGGACTTTTATTTATGCAATATTTATGCATACTATCCTAGTTTGTGTTTTATGTCACCTAGGACTATGGCACCTAAGTGTCCTAATCCTCACAAACCTCCCTTCAGCGACTCAGAGAATGATGTCATTGTCCAATACTTTCAGCAGCATGGTGCCTTTCTGCTTGAGAGAGAATGCGGACATATGTTTGGCAGAATGCAGATTTGAAACCACCGAATGATGTCAGTGCTGTTGGTAGGTGTAGCAAGATATATGATCAGGTGCATCATAGGGCTACTGATATATCATCAGCCATGAGGGAGCAGCTGCAGTGGTCTGTGGACAGCTGGCTACCAGGGGAGCTGCTGCAGAGCCACCATTGACAACAAATGAAGAGTTCTTGTTCACTATCAGAGATCCAGAGAGCTCACTGGAAAGTGCACAACAGCATGTGATTGATGTTGGTGCTGCTGTTTCAGGGAGGACAAGTATGTCCCTGGAGGAGGTTCCACATGAGCTCACATATGTCAATTTTAACAATTTCTTGTTGTTGTTGTATCTTTCGGCTTTTCCCGGTTAGGGGTCGCCACAGTGGAACTCCGGTCCGCTAATGATTGGCAGCATATTTTTACATACCGAGTTGCCAGCCCTGATGTAAAACCTTCAATGAAGGTATGCCCATTCATGCATGTCTCCACACAGAAGACACTTTAGCTGAGAATCGAACGGGACAACACCTTGCTGTGAGGCGACAACGCTACCGCAGTGTATTTCTTGTATAGTAAAATATTTAAAGGAATAGTTAATTTGTTTTTAATATTTTTTTTGGATGGGGAACCTATTTTTAGAATGATACAGATAACAACACATTCTGTTTCATTACACGTGGGCTTGGGGTGGACATGTCAGCCAGGTTTCAGTTAAAGATATTGTTAATGGACATATAAAGGCAATAAACTGATCCTCTTACATTAGTGTTATTGTGATGATGATGTCCTTACATTTTACTTAATGTCTTCCAAGACCATCCTCCCTAGCAAGTGTGGAGTCATCTGCACATGGTAAGCCAAACATTTTTATTTCAGTACTGATGAGAATTTGACAGAAATCTGCATGTATCCATATGTGTGAGGTAGGTGTCAGGACTGTGTGTGTGTATTGCTGTACCATCTGTGATAGTGGCACCAGTGTTAGTTTGTTAGCATGTATTAAATTCAGTAGTGTAGGTATTCATTTCATTCCTGTGTTTGTTGCGTATTATCACAGGTGATTCTGACAATGGAAGAGTAGGACTCATACCACCCAATGTCAGAGTATCATCAGACTCTGATGGTGATGGTGGCCAAATAGAAGCCCACTTGGAGGGTGTAGATGTTAATTCTGACACTGAGACTGATATTCAGCCATCCCTTGTAATTCCATTGGACACGGCCAGTAGGCCTACCCAAACCTATTCCAGTGAGCCCTCTGATATTGGGCAGGTGGAGGGTGAGACACTTGATCAGGATAGTGTGATTACTGAAGCTTCAGTACCTGTTGATTCAGGCCATAGCCAAAGTGTAGGTGAGGTGCCATACAGGAGGGTTGTTAGAGGTGCTCAGAGGAGGCCTGCCATCCAAATTTCACCTGATGCTGGTGTGTCTTTCTGTGCTACTCTATGTATGTTTAGGGCCATGATGGAGTTGCAGGTACAATCCAATAGTGCCTCTGAGGAAATGCTTATGGTTGTACATGTGGCACAGGCTGACATGCTTGACTGCCTCCACCATGTTGCCAGTCCAATGGATCAGATAAATGACACATTGGAATGGACAGGGTCTGTGACGAAATGTCTGCTGGGAAGGGGGCAACATCCACATGGACTTAGGTCAGCTACATCATCTGAACTTAGCCAGTGTGGCTGTGCCCAATCATGCTTCTGCAATGGCACTACTTCCACTGCTCCTTCACTGGTTGAGGTGTCCACATCCAGACTTGGTAGACCATAGGGTCATGGTCCTGGGCATAATTGTACAGAGAGCTCGACCAGCAGACATCACTCACATTTAGGTAGCATCAGGGCATCTGACTGTGTGCATAGATCTACCAGTGCAACTCCTGGCAGAGCCAGTTCTCATGGTTGGGGATGATGGTAATGAACTGTCATGCCTACAGTGCACAGTTCACACCTATTTGACATACCAGGACGTAGAGCTAGCACAAAGCCTGGCTGTGTTCTTGCAGACACTCACACAACAATTTCACCTGGAGTGTCCACACACACACACACACACACACACACACACACACACACACACACACACACACACACACACACACACACACACACACACACACACACACACACACACACACACACACACACACACACACACACACACATACACACACACACAACAGTTACATGGCTCAGCCATGCGTTTTATAGCTCATTCTGTCTCCATGGCCATTTGATACTTTATCAGAATATCTGCCTGTTTCTATTTTTTACTCACACAAACTCACCAACCTTTTGTGTCAGCCTAGGCCTCCTGCCCCCCCCCCCCCAATCGCCACAACACCCTGTGCAAATGATGACCACTGTGTCATATCCTTGTTTTCTATCTTTTGGATTCAGGGATGCATAAGTCTTTGTCTGATGCTCAGGGTGCATAGTTGACTTAGTGCTTAATATATCTGTGTGATGCTGTTTTGCAAATTGTACTGCTTTCTTACAGGTGTTTGTAATGTGTACCTTCCTCCCAACTTCTTAGACCAGCAAAGCTGGACCAAGGTATGAATAAAAATGTGACAAAGGCCCAACAATAGAGAGAAGTTCGAAATATTTTGTTCTTAGAAACTTGGACAGTTGATAGAATTACAGTTTTTTTGCATTACTATTTTTATAATTTTTTTCTGATGGATATGAAGTAAAAAATGGAAATGTGTGTCATTATTTTCTAACTCCACTCTTTAATGATCTACCAATACAAAAGTATGAGGCCAAATTGTGGACATTCTGTGAAAATCTGTACTTTTTTGAAGGATGAATGTGTGAATCTTTGATGCATGAGGCCTGTTAGCTGATAGAGGACACTTGTTCACATAAGTCACTGCTGTAAAAATTACTCAGCTTATACTTACATTAGCAAGTAACAGTATGCAAGGATATGCCTTTCATTTGTATTCTTAGACATTTATTTTTGTATTCCAAGTTCAACACATTGGAAACCCGGCAGTCGAGTTCAGGGCTGACTCTGTCTGATGTTAACAGTACACAGCCATTACATGGGTAAGTAAAGGTTTTGAGTGTTGCCTGGCATGAATGCTACTGTATGCATGTGCATAGGGTGAAAGTTTTAGCCCCTTACGTGGTGAGCATGTGTGCTATTCATTCCCTCTTGACCAGGGTGAGGACATGTTGTGCACTCCTATGTCTGCCTACACCCACAGCAGCTAGTGGTTCCCCCTCTGACTCCTCATCTGCATGTGGCTGTGGTGACCTTGCCAGTCATGGTGGGATGTGTGGCCCTTCCACTTGGTGTTCCTCCTGAAGGTATTTTCTCAGAGATGTTGTGGAGCATGTCACAAGTAGTGAAGATTTCAGCACATGTATGAGGATTGTACTGTAGGGCTCTCACTGATGTATCTTGGCACTGGAACCATTACTTCAGCAGCCAAAACTCACACTGTGTGATATTTTTTGTTTGAGTGTGTGCCTAATTATAGCATTCTTCAGTTGGCATGTGTGCATTTCTAGTGGGTGTTATCAGCCACAGTTCCAGTGCTTAACCTGCATCCCCTCCAGTGAATGACCCTGTGGGATATTCCCCCAAAAAACATCTCATACAGTTGACAGTTATGCTAGATATGTGAGTCGTGGTAACTGCCTGTTTTGCCAACACACACATTTAGGATGATCCCTTTAGTGTTACACATGACCTGGCAGTTAATGGTGTGGAATCCTTTTCTATTTATGCACACCCTTCCCTGTTCCCTGGGTGGTGCTTTGATTTCTACATGTGTACAGTCTATGGCACCTAGGACTTCAGGGTAGTGCACTACAGGGTAGAACTATTAAAGTTGTGGTCGCTCTGTCCTGCACTGTACAGGGAAAATATATGTAGTCACTGTCATGTTAAAGCATAGCATTCAGGAATTGATGTAGGATCCTGAATGCTGATGCCTGTGACATCCCTAGCATGTCCCCAGTTATTGTCTGGAAGGTGACTGTAGCTAATGTTCTAAGTGCTATACATGCCTTAGTCTCCACTTGTATTGGTTCCCCTCAGTTTGCCCTTGCTCTCAGCTGAGGATGACAGAGGTTGCAGAGTTCCTGTAGTGCATCTCTATCCACCCTGTAGCCCTCTACAATTTCCACTCCATGCAGACTGTGAAAAATTAAATGGGGTCTAAACACCCTTCTCCTTCATGGCTGTGGTCTATTATCAGCAGCAGCAGCATAGACTTGGGCCTGCTGCACATACACATGAATAAGAACAACAGCAGCACCTGACATTCTTTTCGTGTAAACTATTTTCTGTGGCTGTATTCCAATAGGTTTTGTAATTTGCAAGGAAAATCAGCACTGAGTCTATACGGTTGCTTTATAGCTTGTTGAATAGCTCCTCCATCTTGGATTAGTTGATTAACATAGAATTCAGCTGCTTATGCTGTAATTAGCACGCCACAATGTTTACCATGTTTGTGTGGCTCTATACATCGTGTCGTTATCAGCTAACCAGATCCCCATGTCCTCATGCAAAGTGCTAAGGGTTTGTTCCCTCACCAAGCCAGCCCTTCAAAAGTGGTGACCTAACATCCACTCACCCACCTATGAAAATAAGTGCTCAGCTCAGCAACATATTCACACACACTTTAATCTGCCTTGTGTCTATGCTCACAAAACTTTTTTCTCTAGGTTTCAGGTGTTAGTTTAAAACATTCTAAAAAGTGATTTTTAACAGCAGTATAATCAAAATATTCACAATCAGCAAGTTTAGACAGCACAGTTACAGCTTTACCATGGAGTAAGGGTGTCAGGAACCAAACCCAGAGCCTTTGGTCAACAGCATACTGTTCATATACCCTCTCAAACATATGAGTAAAACTATCAAAATTATCCCCCTCTTTAAACTGTGGAAGGAATTTACTGACCTTTTGTGTTTCTGGGGTCCAGTTACTCCCTTCCCTATTACCTCCATGACTTTGGTGAAGAGTCAGCATCTCCTTCTCGTGCTGCCTCTGCCTCTCCTTTTCCTCAGCTTCCAGGCATAGCAGTTTCTCATTCTCTTCAGCCTGCAGATGTCTCAGTCTCTCAGCTGCTTCTATTTCTAAATGCCTGTCCTCCATCTCAAGTCTCTTTAGCTACAGACGGATTTTTAAATTGTCTGCAGAAAGGTTGAGCTGTCCATTCTTGGAGTGTGGCAGTGGATGCCAGTCTGATCGTCCTCCTGATTGCTGTTTTCTGATGCAGCTGTGACAAAAGCTGCAATCATGTCTGCCTTAGTCTGGTTTCTATGCATCAGTCCTCTAGCCTGGCACATCTCAGCCAGCTGGCTCCTTGTCATCTTTCCGTACTCCTCTGCTAACATGCTGCCTGCTCTCTCTGACTAACTAAGCTAACAAAAGAAATAAAACAGCTGTGATCTAAAGTCTGGGTATTTACTGCGTGGCTGATTTAGAGTACAAAACACCTTCAGTGATCACTGTACACAAGCTACAGGAATTCACTCTACCCACACCACTACAAGCCAATTAGTATTTGCCAACAAATTAATATGTGGTGTGGATATCCCACCACTGCCAAACAATTAATATGTGATGCCTGTGCACTGGCCTAGCAATCAAGGAGCCTCAATCCTCACCTCTAACACCAGTGAGGGGCATCCGTATTGGGAAAGGATAATAAATGCACACACAGTAAAGTACAATTTCCCTTAAGAACACACAGAGATCACAGTCAGTCTGGGGCTGGTTTCTCCCTTTCTCTCCAGGTCCCTAATAAGAATCCCCAATGGCACAGCTGTAGGGTCTAGATCTCAGCCTAGTGGGTAGGCTAAAACCTCAATCACCCTCTCTGTCCAACCAGTGCTTCATGTCCCTGCCCAAGTAGCTGACACACACACACACTTTGAGATAAGAGTTTATACAACCACACAGACAGTCCTGGGGAAGGCTGACACATGTTCTCCAGCTGTGCCCCTTTTCTGCCCAGAAAGTAGTACCAGCTGCCACCACCCACTAATATCAGCTACTCAAAGGCCCTTTGGAAAAGGTGTCCAATTATTACTGTGCAATATTATTATCCCAATGGTAAGTGTGACTGAACAGTCAAGACTTAGAGTGACTTGGTACAGTATCACTATATACATGCAATGTACTCTAGAGCTTAAATTAGCTCTCCATAAAACAGCCACAGTTGAAAGGTTTCAAAATATTTAATAATAATAATAATAATAATAATAATAATAATAATAATAAAAACACAATACAATACTTCTTACTACACAGTGCTAGTCAAGAGTTCAGAGATCACAGAGAAATACTTAAAATAATACCGTAGAAAAGTTCTGACATCACAGAAAAAACTAGTCTGATCTTCCTAATTTCTAGCTATATCTAAGAGAATACACAGTTCTGAAATAAACTTACATACAGAAAAATACAGTGCTGGTGATGTTGGATGTTCTCAAGACAAATGCTCTGAGCTCTCTGATTCTCTCTCTTTAAATTGATAACACAGAGCTGCTTCACATGACATCATTCTTCACACTTCTCTGGTGTTCCCAGGCTAACAGAAACTACATTTACATTTTTTACACCTGGTCAGAAACCAGAGCAATAAAGGACATTTATACATGCAAATTCTAGCCATTAACTTTGGTCTTAAAACAATAGGCAGGATGCCTCCCTCTAGACATATCGGCTCCGAATTCTGACATCAAAGAATTGACTTATTAGCTTTGTTACAGCAGAGTGAACTGTTGTTACATTTTTGCAGTTCGATATCCAATGCAGTCTTTTCACATTTAAGAGAACAAGCCTGTGGCTTACATTAATATTTACAAGTGACATAGTTATCTACAGAATTCTATCTGGCTAGGCTGGCAGCCTTCACCTATCTTCACACTTAGTTGATATGCATGTTCCTTAGTGGCTTGAGACTAATCTTTCAGGTGGAACTGAACACTATGGCAAGGAGCACAACTTTCAAAAATAATAACAGCATTTTCAGAAATTGTTAATGGGAATCACTGGAATACTTTAGAAAATTACAGACACTGACACTGACTCCCCCCCCCCCCACATACACACGGCAAAACAAAGCAACTGAGTCTTGGGACCATTTATGCCTTGTCAGTACCCATGCTTAGACTTACCTCTATTTTTAAGGAGGGCTAAGCCAGTCAAGCCAGGGACAAACCTGGGAATACCCATCTGATCATCCAGTTCTCATTTGAAACAAGTTAACATATTACACTGCTTGATTTGCAGTGGGAGTATATTTTACCAGGAGGAAAGGCACTGCATAATGAATGTATCTCAGTTCAACATGTTTTAGTTATTGGCTGCTAAAAAAATTAGATTCTTTTTTTCTGGAATTTGTGGGACTATTTGATTTGTGGAGAGTTAAGAGATCCAGGACCACTGTGTCTGTAATGGCATAGAAGGTTTGACAATAGGAGGTACTGCCAGCCATGGCAGTAAAAGTAGGGTGGTGGGTGGATAACATATGCCAGCATAGCTAGCTGAAATTTTGTAAATAATTATATGTCATTTGTATATCAAACTGATTTGTACAAATGCTTGTGCTGAAAATGTATTTGTGAGGTTTGCCTGTGTTAAAATGTATCAACAGTGTGCCCTGCTGGAAGGAAAAGAAATGAACATGTATTATTGTAACTGAATTAAATGTATATGTTTTAACAGAGGACTGAAAATGAAGACATTAAATTCAAACTTTAAAATATATCTGAAATTAAATTACTTTATGGGTTAAGCCATAAAGATGTTATCCCACAGTTTTGAGTGGATCCAGAATCAGTGTCTGTGCTAGACAATAGGTTGTAGCTCCTGTAGGAAGCATGGAATGACTTTATGGTTTTATGACTTTCAGCAACTGTACCACATCTGAGCAATGCTCTGTGTGTATGGTAACACATAGGTGCTAAAATCCTGTCAGCTTCTAGTAATGGGGAATGGTGTGGAAAACAGAGTCAGATGACCAGATGTGTGTGATGTCATTCTGTAAGCCAAAAATAATATTTAGATATTAGTAGGAGATTGCTCTCAGCATTCTGTATTCTGTCTTGGATCTGACAACAAGGATTGCTCACCCACTTTATCTTGCCTTGCTCTATCAAGTAAGTAGGAACAGTAATTCTCTCTAGATTAGTCAGGAAAATATACTGAGTTTAGTAGTACTGCTGTTCTGTAACTGTGTAAAACTATTAATCCATGTTATTTTAATATTTCCTGCGTTTGAAACTCTGGTGTTTACTGCAAATAGATATTTAATATTTTCATGTCCTTTTATTATTTATTATTACATATATTTAAACTTTTCACTGTGGCTGGTCCTTTTTAGAAAAATATTTAAGCTTTGAGAGTATTTGCATATTTTTATTTGATTATAACTCTGGTCACCCCTTAAAGTCTTGCTGCTGGTCAGACTACCATTTGTATTAGTATTAACTTCACTCAGTATAATTGGACACCCTTTTAAGAGCCTTGTAGTAATTGACTGGTGGCAGTGAATCTACCTTATAGTCTGAGCAAAGTTGGTAGAGCGAGTAATCTAGCTAATGCCAGCCTTTCCCAGGTGTGGGTGTGTGAGTTAAAATTAAATCTGAAAGAGTGTGTGGTTCTTCTACTTGGAGCAGGGACACAAAGCACTGGTTTCACAGAGTGGGCATTGGAGGACTTGGCTTGAACACTTGGCTGAGGATCTAGCCCTACAGCTTTTCCAGTGAGAATCATATTGGGGACCTGGGGGGAGACAAATAGAGCAACCCAGACCCCAGTCTGAGTGTGTTCTCCGTGTGCTCTTAAGGGAAATTGTGCTTGATGCACAGAGTTCTGCATCAGGAAATAGTGTATCCATTTGTATTCCAAGTGAACTTCCCCCTCCAGTGTCACTGGTGAGGATTGAGGCTCCTTAATTACTGTCCCAGAGTGGGGATGTCACATATTGATGAGCAGTGGTGTAGATATTGAACTTCTGTAGCCTGTAAGCAATTGTCACTAAAGGTGTGCATTGTCTCAGCATCCAGAAGGTAGACATTCAAAGTTTCATATCACAACAGTTTTATTCATTAATTTTTTTGTTAGTTTAGTTTAGTCAGGCAGAGCAAGCAAGGATGTCAGCAGAGGATTATAGCAAGCTGACAAAGAACCAGTTGGCCAAAGTGTGCAAAACCAAAGGACTGGTGTATGTCAGCCTGACTAAAGAGGAAATGATTTCAGCCTTAGTCACACCTCAGACCAGCAACCAGGACGACAACTAATTTTTTGATGAGGATTTGCAGCCTTCAGAAACAGGAAGGTTCACCTTTTCCTCAGAGGCTTAAAAATCTGTCTAGAGTTAAAAAGACTTGAACTGGAGGCCAAATGTATGGAATTAGAATCTGTTGAGAGACTAAACACAGGCAACGGATGGAATTAGAATCAGCAGAGAGCCTGTGACATTTGGAGGCCAAAGAAAATGAAAGACTGCCGTGTTTAGAGGCTGAAAAAATGTGAAGCATTGCCAACATGAGAAGGAAATGCTGACTCTTTGCCAGGGTCATGGAGGTAATGGAGAAGGGAAGAAATGAACCCCAAAAGCAACAAAGGTCAGTAAATTTCTTCTACAATATACAGAGGGTCATTCTGTTAGTTTTATTCATATATTTGAAAGGTTATGTAAACACTATAATGTTGACCAAGTGCTCTGGTTATATTTCCTGAACCCTTACTCCATGGTAAAGCTGTAAATACTGTTTCTAAATTGTCTGATAGTGATTGTTTAAATTATGACAAAGTCAAATGTTGTTTACTAGAATATTTTAAGTTAACACCTGAAGCTTACAGAAAAAAAGTTGTGTGAGCTTAGATTCAAGGCAGATGAAAGTTTGTGTGAGTATATTGCTAAGTTAATCACTTATTTTCAAGGGTGGGTGAGTAGGTGTCAGGTCATCACTTGTGAAGGACTGTCAGACCTTTTGGTAAGGGAACAAACCTTTAGCACTTTGCCTGGGGATATAAGAATCTGGTTGGCAGACTGAGAGTGCAACTCTGCAATAGAGCTGGGGAAAAAGATGGCTCTCTACTTAGGAAACAGGGCATCACTGCACAGGAAGGGGATACCCAGTGCTGCACATGGATATAAGGAAACCCATGGTGGACAGCTTAAACCATCCCAACAGAGTCCACCAGTAACAGGGGAAGCCACTAGTTCAGGTATGTGGCAACAATCAAGGGTTCAATGTTTTAAATGTAACCAGTGGGGCCATGTGTCAAATAGATGTCTATCGAGGCAAGGTGGGGAACAAAACATGGGGGACCCAGCAAGTGTGAATAACTGTATGCCAGTGGTAAGTTGTCTGGAGACAACAGTGTTACCAAACTATCACAACAGGTTATATCCTATCTTAGTGGATGGAAAACAGGCCGCTGTTAAGAGCAACATAGCCTGTGACATAACCATTGTAAAGCCTGCAGTGGTTAAAGAGGAGCATTACTTTGCTTGGGCAGTCCACTTCGGTCAGAACTTTAGGAGGGCCACCATTCCAGATGCCTTTGGCCAGTGTTCACCTTGACTGGCAGGGTGGAAAAAGAAGCAAGCAAGTAGGTGTGTTTGAGTATATCCCTGCAGATGTCTTGTTAGGGAATTATTTTGATAATGCACTACCTTGTGTGCATGCAGTTACACTCAAACATCTATTCATCTGTGTTATTTTAATATTTCCTGCAACTGAAACTCTAGTGTTTACTGTTATGGACAAATTCAGGCCAATAAAGCCAACCCCCGCTAGTTGTGGGTATGCATGTTTTGGCCTTCCTCTTCAGCACAGCATAAGTGGAATATTTGGTTAACATTTGGAAACACATGGTTTCAAGGATTCACACAGTGGAAAGTCTAGCTTGGCTAGATTTTTCTTTTGTTTTTTACTGATTGTATTTTTCTGTGTGACCTTGTTACTCATTGTTTTAGTTTGTTAGTTGGGTTATTTTACAGTCACCCTAATGGTTATGGAGTTCAGTAGGGTACGACAACCCTGTGTTTCCAAATGTTAGCCAAGCATTCCACTTATGCTGTGGTGATGAGGCCATAAGAAGGCTGAAACATGCATGTCCACATCTAGTAGGGGGGTTGGCTTTGTTGGCCTGAATTTGTCCATAACAGACTTATAAAGGAAAAAAGAAAGTCATGGACATTCAGAACGACCATATAGCTGAACCACCTGTTGTTCTTAAGGGGTAATTTGCATATATCCCATGTTACTTCTACTGCAGGACATTTCAAGGATTCACACACTGGAAAGTCTAACTTGGCTAGATTTTTCTTTTGGTTTTTACTGATTGTTTTTTCTGTGTGACCTTGGTACTTATTGTTTTACCCTCATAGTCAGTGAATAGACACAGGCTATCCATGATTATGTATGTTAGTCAGTTTGCTATGCATCTTAACACATAAAGATCTATCTGCAATGCATACTGACTATGCTAGCATGGTGGCTGGATTCAAACACCTTGGCTGAAGCAAGGTAAGCTGTGTAGACAGCTTGAATTTTGCCAAAAGCCTGTGTTACCTTTTAGAAATTAACCAGATTCATTAGACAGAATTTACCATTTACATATAATATATATATATATATATATATATATATATATATATATATATATATATATATATATATACACACACACACACATTATATATATATATATATATATATATGTATATATATATATATATATGGGTCTATCTGAGTTCATCGACATGTTAAAATGTCGAAAACGAATTAACCGACACGAGAATGTCGAAATTCACGTCACCGACGCCAGAAGATCGACGAGGCAGAAGACCGACGGAAGAAGACACCGGCTGAGAAGCTGCGATGGGGAAAGGATATGTAAGTCTGCGGTAGTGACGGACAATAGGCGAGTAAGGTAAGTGTGCGATGCTGGTGTTTAGTAGGGTAGGGGTGGGATAAGTGAGTTAGGGTTAGGGCGGGTTAGGTGAGTGTCGAGTAAGGTAAGTGTGCGATGTTGGTGTTTTGTAGGGGTAGGGGTGGGATAAGTGAGTTAGGGTTAGGCGCGGGTTAGGTGAGTGTCTGAGTAAGGTAAGTGTCGATGTTGGTGTTTTGTAGGGGTAGGGGTGGGATAAGTGAGTTAGGGTTAGGGCCGGGTTAGGTGAGTGTCGATAGTGACGGACCTTAGGGTAAGGGTTTGGGTCAGGGTTGTGGATAGTTGTGTATGTATGGGTTAGTGTTTGTTTGTAAGGATTTTGGTGTGCTTGTGTTGTGTGTGTGAGTGTTGGATAGGGGATGTGTTTTGTTTGTTGGTATGTTGTGTCGGGTGTATGCGATGTCGTGTTTGTGAACTGTCGATCTTCTGGCGTCGGTTATATGAGTTTCGCTGTTTTGGTGTCGGTTATTTCGTTTTCGACATTTTACAATGTCGATGAACTCAGATAGATCCATATATATATATATATATATATATATATATATATATATATATATATATATATATATATATATATATATATATATATATATATATATATCAGAGTATATATATGAGTACATTTCTTTTCATTGAATTCACTTTTCACTAAATCAGAAATCACTGAACAAAATGAATTAAAACCAACCTGGGGATTCAATAAACTCTGAGTAGGCTTAGAGTGAAGCCTGCATGGAGTTTATTTATTAGTACAATGAGCAGCAGTGCTAGTTGCCTATGCATGTTGCGCATCATACTTACATGAATATAAGTGCAGGTTTGTGGATATCAGCAGTGTTGCTGGCAAGAAAACCATATTTAGCAACACAAACACCTGCAAACTTGCTCTGCATGATTGCATGGACAGCCCCAGTGATTACCAGGGCTTTATATAAGGCAAGTAAAAAAGTTATAACATATTATAATAATGTTTAATCAGTGCAGAGTACTGTGCAAACAGGTTTTAGGAACACAGAATAAATGTTTTGGTGATGATCAGCAAGGTACATAGAGTGGATCATATATAATTATTCTTGGGAAGTGTGTGTGTATTGAAAGGGACACACAAATGAGTTGTTGGAATGAACATGTGGGGAAGAGGACATGTGAAACATGGTAATATACAGAAGATGAGGACATGTCAGTGTACATACACCACAAAGAAAATACAGTTTAACATGAGCAGTAATATTATATATATATATATATATATATATATATATATATATATATATATATATATATATATATACATAATACAGTATGTGCTGCTGTGTACACCTTCTTTGTAGGTATAGTCATATTATAGCACAGTTATGGTATATTATGTGACTGCCATATAAGATGACGTATCAATGGAGAGGATTCTTTGTAATATAAGCTTCCTGACATATATGATGGAGAGGACATCGATCAGGGATGTTATATACAATATTGGGTAGGTGTATATTGTGAAGCTGTGCAAAATTTGTTGCCTGAATATGAATATTATGCAGCATAGATCTCAACCAAGTGGGGCACATAGGAACAGGCTCATGGACAACAGTATACAGAAGTACGCACAATCATGGACAATATCAGCATAATACCACCATTAATCCCATGTTTATGACATAACATATGTGATTGTGAGTGATTATAGATGGTTCTGCAAGAACACACATACAATTGTTATGATTTTTCAGCAATCTATGAGGGGAATCAAACACACCTTCCTCAAAATTTAACATCTGCCATCGGTGTTAGAAAGTACACTGTTATACCTGTATTTAAAATTAGAGCAATCCTAGCTAGGTGGCAGGTGTGAATGTGATAAATATATGACACAATCCATACTGTCATGAATGTAACCCATGCCATCAATGTTGTCAATCAGTTATATGATATAAAGCATATTGATTTAATTTGCCTGTTAATTTGCCCATAATTGAGAATAATTTGTTTATGTTTAATAATGGGTACTATAGACAATGCACAGGAGTGACCATGGGGACACACTGTGCAAATAGCTATGCAAACAGTATTTTAATGTGGTGGGAAAGTGAAGCAGTACTATATAGTAATGAGTATGACCCTATATAAAGTTCTACAGGAGGTTTGGGGATGATATCTTCCTCCTGTGGAGAATCACACATGATATGCTTAGCAAGTTTGTTTATTATTTACACAGTATGACTAGTTATCTATGGTTCACAACCCTGGTTTCTCCCACTATTAGATTTTTGGTCGTTAAACTTGTGAGAGGGGAATTCAATCAGCTTGTCAGGAGCAGGCATAGGAAGGATGCCCATAAAAATCATGTTTTACATAGAAGCAGTCACCATCCCCAGTATGTCTTTAGGAACATCATTAGGGGGCAAGCTATGATGGTTTCAAGGCTGAACAATAATACAGAGAATTTTGATGCAGCTTTGAATGAGATGAGGGATGAGTTAAGAGAGAGGGGGTATAGAGATCAAGAGGTTAACTTAGAATTGGATAGGTTAAACTATCTAATGGAAGGGTCAGTGAAACCGTATTTTTCAGACATCAGGGGTATAGATAAGGTGAATGGACAGGATATAGGACTTGCTTCAGGCACAGTAGTGTGCCTGTATTATTCCAATAATGTCAACTCCATCTTTGAGCTTATAAGACTGAGCTGGCATATTCTATAATCTGACAATGATCTGCAAGGACTTATAGGCAGTGAACCTAAATTTACATTTAAAAATAAGAAACCACTTAAGTGTTTATTATGTTATGGGCCAGCTAAGAACTACAACTTTAACCTGGTTAAGGGCACCATTCCTTGTGGGAGGTGCAATTTTTGTATCGATAATAATAATAGCAATAGCTTTAAGCATCCTTTCAGCTAACTATCAGACTAAGAGCTTCTATTTAGCTCAATGTAATATCTGCCAATGTTTTTATGTTGGCAAGACAAACAGGACCCTGGTGGAGAGGGTGAGAGAGCATGTTAGATGCATCAGACAGCTAGAGGAAATTAATCCTCTAGCTAAGCACATTATGGACACCAGTGATGAACATAAATTTAGTTTTATGGTTATTGAGATTATGCATGAAGATTTGAGGTTGGGTGATATTTCCAGCAAAACAGAGACAAGGGAATTACAATGGATTCTGTAACTGCAGCCAGATAAAAATAAAGGGTTAAATGGAATGTCTCTTTAAGGCCAGCCATAAAAGCTAGAGGGCTGTTTGGGTGAAAGAAAGCTCATTAAAAAGGGAATTTACATAGGACTCATAACTAATGATTCTATTGGAGGAGTGTTAATGTGCTTAGAGTAGTTATAAGAATTGTCTTGCATATCATTTTCATGGTCTGATGAAGCTGACATAGTCAGTGAAAGTCCTTACTGTATTTTATCGATTTTATGTTTTTGACAGCAATTAAAATCGTGGATTTTTACCTCTGCTGAGCCATAGTGGTTACATGTTTTTATTCTGTGAATTATTCATTTATTTTTTACCACTGTGCTACCTCCACACGTTTGTTTTTTGATATTCCATAACCTAAGTAAACATAGGTTCATAGGTAGGTACCAAGCTATTGGCCCTAGGGCCTATATAAGCCTAGCCAAAAAGGTACCCTGGCTTTCGCCATCCAAGAAAACTATTTTCCTGTGCCACTGTCGAGCAGAGCAACAGAAGTGATCCCTGGGGTGAATTTCCTATTTCCCATCCAATCATCAAGATTTTTCTTGAAGAGTGCTAATGATGATCTTTGTTTGATATAGATAGGTAGTTTGTTCCAGAGCATGGGGAGTCTCTGGGACAGGAATCTATCCCTCCAGCATGTTCTGTTTATTGTGGTGACCAGGTTTAGGTCCCTAGAGCATGTAGCTCAGATGGACTGGGATTTCTTTAAGTGGAGCATGTCCAACAGCTCTGGGTTTGGCATAGCTTTGTATGTTAGGCAGAGATCACCTCTGAGTAGGCAATATGTGACGGAGTAAAGCTGGAGTTTTTTGAGACGGTCTGCACAGGGCATCTATTTGAGGCTGGTAATAATCTTTGTGAGGTATTTCTGCGGCCTTTCCAGTTGTTGTAGATGTCTTGTGAGGTACGTACCAAAAAGGGCATTGTACTCTATAATGGGTCTAATAAGTGATGAGTAGAGGGGAACAATGACCTCTTTTTTCCTGGCTAAGAAACCTTTTGTGATGAGGTGTGCCATGTAGAAGGATTTCCTGACTACTGTGGAGATATGATTATCAAAGGAGAGACTACTGCCCACCTGTGTCCCAAGCTCTCTTATCACACTTTTGGTGTTAAGCAGACTACCGCCTATGCAGTAGTTCATGGGTACGGAGTTTTTACCAAAGGGGATGACAATGCATTTTTGGCATTGAGCTTGAGGCCATGGCTTTGACACCAGGCATCTGTCTCAGTGAGGCCCTTTTGTAGGATGTCCACATCATTAGGAGTTTCGATTATGGCTCCTAGTTTGCAGTCATCTGCGAACTTTGTTAGCCAAAGACCTTCTGTGTTAGCTTGTACTTCAGAAAACTATATACCAAACAGGAGAGGACCCAGGACTGAACCATGTGGTACACAACTTGTCACTGGTCTGAAGTCGGATTTGGAGTCTGCTACTTTCACAGTGTGGGTTCTATCAGTGAGCCAGTTGGCAATCCATCTTGTGACATAGGGATTTATACCTAGTTTAGGGAGTTTATCTATAATTTCAGAGTGGGGGATGGTGTTGAAAGCCTTGGCCAGATCTAGATAGGCTGTGTGAACCACCTTACCCTTGTCTACAGCTTTGGTGACTGCTTCAGAGAAGTCTATCAGGTTTAGGAGACATAATCTGCCTTTTACAAACCTGAACTGGGTAGGGTCCAGAGTTTGGAGATTACCAATGTCTTTGTTTATCAATTCCATGACAATACGTTCCATGGCCTTGCAGACCAGGCTCATCAGGCTAATGGGGCGGTAGTTCTCAGGGGCTGTGGTGGCTCCTCCTTTGTGGAGTGGGATAAATGTTGCTGTGCACCATTCAGTGGGCACAAAGCCTGAGGTGAAGCTATGATTGAACATGGTACTTAGGTGCGGTGCCAGTTCATTCTGTAGTTCATGTAGAACGCAGCCTGGGATGTTGTCAGGTCCCATGGATGCTGTGTTCTTGGCTTTGTAGAGTGTGCTTTTTACCTGTGCAGCTGTGATTACAGGAACTTTGCATTCTTCCCTTATAGAGATGGGTCCTTTAGGGGTGAGGGGGGGGGGGTAAAGTTAGCACTGAACCTATCTGCCAGGATGTTGGCAATATCAGTTGGTTCTGTATATTTAGTGCGATTGTGCTTTAACTCAGAGCAGATTTGAGTGTTGCCACTGAGATGCTTGAGATAGCTATAGAATGCTTTGTGGTTGTATTTAGAATAAGTGGTAATTTTGTCTTCATAGCTAGCTTTGGAGGATTTTATCAGGTATGTCAGCTTCTTACTGAGGCTGATCAGGGAGTTCCTCCAATTATGGGATTTTACTCTTTTTTTTGCAACAGTTTCTTTCTTCTGTTGTAGAGTTTGTTTATGGCAGGGGACCACCAAATTGATTTCATTTTTTTTGGAGAATAACATCTCGGTTTTGTTAGGGATAGCACAATCTATGCACTAGTGTAAGTGCTTATAAAGTGCATTTGTGTAGGATTCAGCAGTCGTACATCTATTATCCGTCTGCATAGGGGACGCAAAGTTCGCCACTTCTGTCTTAAGAAGTGTGAAGTTGGCTTTGGAGAATTTTTTTAAGGTAGTTTCCCTAGTGGCGGGTGGGGGCGGAATGTGGATGTCTAGGGTGATTAGCTTGTGGTCAGATCTGACCAACAAGGGATTGACCTTTGGTGTGGAACACCAGTCACCCATGCTGGTAATGACCAGGTCTAGGATATTGCTGCCCCTGGTGGGGGTGTGGATAAGTTGATCCAAGGTGTTGGAATTTATGAATTCCAGAAAATGTTAAGCAAAAGAGTTGGAACATGAGTAGTTTTTCCAGTTAATGGTGGGGTAGTTGAAATTGCCCATTATTATGGTGTTGGGTTGTACCCTAATATTTTCCAGTGTATCAAGAAATGAGGAGTGGGAATCCTGGGGCATGGTGGGGGAGCTGTAGCAAGCTATAATTTGGATTGCGGTCTTGCCCAGAGTTAGTTGCACTTGGATAATCTTGGATGCATTATGCTGAGCAACAAGACTGGAGGTGTGGATATCCTTAATGAATATGGCCACACCCCTGCCTTTAGTGCTTAGGTCCAGGTTAGGTGGCCAAAAGGTGTAGTATGAATTACAGCCTGGTAATGCAGGAGTGCTCTCTGGAGCCTTGAACAAGGTCTCCGACACTGCACAAATGTCGATGTTCTCCATTTTTAGGATTCCCTCGAGTGAGTGCATTTTGAGGTTTAGACTTCTAGCATTGAGTAGCAATACCCTCAGATTTTGCTTGCTTGTACATGTTATGGTGGTGAATTTGTCATTTGAACCTTGCCTAAAAAAGGTACTATAGGGGTGGCAAGAGCCTTAGCCAGTATCCAGAATCCCAAGGGTGACAGGTGCAGGCCATCTCTAGCAAAGCATTGTGGTCTGTCAATCATGTCATCCCAGGCAGACAGATACTGGATCTCCTTAGAATGACACCAGAAGCTTAGCCAATTGTTGAAGTCAATAATTTTGTCCTTGTACTGTGGTATCATTCTGGGTGATGGCAGGATGCTACTCAGGGCTAGGGTCATACCTGCCTGGGCTACAAGTTCGGAGAGCTCCTCCGTGTCTCTTTTCATGTAGTCCGGGGAGGTACATCTCAGGTCATTCACACCAGCATGGACAATGACAGAGTCATATTTGTACTTGTTGTGGGGTGACCTGAGTGCGTGCATTATGTGGTGGATCCTGGCACCTGACAGGCAGCTGACAGTAACTTTCTCCTTGTTTAGCCTGGTGAGTAGAACATCAGTGTGACTGACTATGGAGTCACCTATGACTAGAGTATTGGGTACGTTGTTATGCCTTATGGGCTGTGGTTGAGTGGCACACTGAGTTTGTGGGCTGTGTGTCATTTGGGTTGTGTCGGGTGGTGGAGGTTGCTTGCGTTTCTGCTTTGGAGGGCTCTGTTGCTTGGGCAGATTTTTATTGAGAGCCTCCGTGAATGTAGGTGTGTGTTTTGTGTTTCTCTGTGTGTGTTTTGGTGGTGTAGGTTTTGAGGGACTATGTGATGATTGTAGTGTGGTGCAAGTGTTTACCTTCTCTTCTTGACTATCTAGTCCAGTCTTGGGTGAAGAGAGCTTTGCTTCCAGTTTGGCTATGTAAGCGCATCTCTCACAGGTTGCAGTGTTGGGTGGTAGGAGTAGAGCATTGTCTGTATACATGAGGCAATTGCTGCATTGCCCCAAGATGTCCAGATTCATCAGGTAGACAGGAGAAAACACTGAGAGCTGACCCTTAGACATGCCTGGAGAGGTGCTATTTATTAAGTACTAAAAACTGTTTTCCTCTAGATAAGTGAAGAAAGTTGAGTGTTGTAGTAATTAATAGCTTATTTAGTGCTTACAATGAGTTCTGAACAAGTGCTAAGCTCAAAGAAACAGGTTTGAGTGCTAAAACTAAAAATTGACTAGTTCTAAGGGAAAATTTGAAGAGCAGGCTTTATGGCACCGGGAATAGTTTAACCCTAACTAAGTGGCGATGCATAAAGTGTATATGTGTGTGTGTGTGTGTGTGTGTGTGTGTGTGTGTGTGTGTGTGTGTGTGTGTGTATATATATATATATATTTTTTTTTTTTATATAACAGTAGCAAATGAGCAAACTGATGTAAACAAATTAACCAGTTAACCAATAAAAGCTAAAAAACTGAGCAATGTTCCAGCAGTATTCGATCAGACAAGTTGTAACTGCACACTCCTGCCACTAGGGTGTAGGGGAACCTTCTCCAAAAAAAGATGGCCTGGATTAGTGCTCAAGTTATATAAACAAAGCTAGATTCAGCAGGTCTGAATCTAGTCTATGCTGCAGCAAACAAAGTGTACCAGTTTCAGAAAGAAACAGTTCAAATAAGGAGGCACAATAAGCCTTTAACCAGAAACTCCCAGCTCAGAAGGGCAGACTCCACCCTCTCCTCCCACAAGAGTGCAGACCACACCTTCTTACTGTAAAATAATTTGCCCAAAGCCCAAGTGCTTAAACCAGAAATAATACACTTTAGAATAACAGACACTAAGCCTTCAATCAGCAACTCCCAACTTAGAAGGATGTAAGCTAACTGTCCTGCCACAACAGTGCAGACCACAAACCTTCTTAATGTAAAACAACTGGTCTGAAGCCCAAGTGCGTAAACCAAAGGCTTAGAATAACAGTTACAATTTAATAGGCTACTAACAAGCAGTAATAAATGCAGCAGAATAAATGCAATTAAGTACTTTTAAGAACAGGCAGCAAAAGCAAAATAAAATAATAAAGTAGGAAGAAACACAAATACAGTAAAAGCAACCGAATAAAGTGCATTTTTTTCTTTTTTATATATAACAATAGAAAACGAGCAAACTGATTTAAACAAATTACCCAATTAACTAGTAAAAAGCTCAAAACTGAGCCCTGTTCCAGCAGTCTTCAATCAGACAAGTTCTAACTTCACACTCCTGCTACTAGGGTGCAAGGGAACCTTCTCCAAAAAAGATGGCCTGGATCAGTGCTGAAGTTGTACAGACAAAGCTAGATTCAGCAGGCCTGAATCTAGTCTATGATACAGCAAACAAGGCACACCGATTTCAGAAAGAAACAGTTCAAATAAGCAGGCACAATAAGCCTTTAACCAGAAATTCCCAGCTCAGAAGGGCAGAATCTCGCCTCTCCTCCCACAAGAGTGCAGACCACAAACCTTATTAATGTAAAATAACTGGCCTGAAGCCCAAATGCTTAAACTAGAACTAATACACTTTTAGAATAACAGACACTGAGCCTTCAGTCAGCAATTCCCAACTTAGAAGGATGTAAGCTACCTGTCCTGCCACAACAGTGCAGACCACAAACCTTCTTAATATAAAACAACTGGTCTGAATCCCAAGTGCTTAAACCAAAAGGCTTGGAATAACAGTTACAATTTAATCAGGCTACTACTACCAAGCAGTAATAAATGCAGTAGAATAAGTACAACTGAGTACTATCAAGCAGAGGTAAAAGCAAAATAAAGTAATAAAGTTGGAAAAAACACAAATACAGTAAAAGCAGATGAATAAAGTGCGATGTTTTTTCCTCTCTGTATTAGGTAGAATGAGCTAATAACACTTAGACTGGGAGGAGTGTCACAGAACAAATATACAGTAGGGGTGGGCAATTGCAAAGCCTCACAAGTTGTTTGACCAGTATTTACCACAGCAAGAATAAGGGTGGGAGAAAAATAGCACTTTCAGCACAGATCAGAAGCCAGGAAATATATATATATATATATATATATATATATATATATATATATATATATATGTGTGTGTGTGTGTGTATCTAAATCAATCAAGCAAAAACAATTAGGATACTGCAGAACTTTGAAAGGAAATGCACAAAAATATACTTATCACTTTATATTTCGAATTGTTTCAGTAGCACTCTCAGTCAGAACTCAAGGAATTTCAAGCAATGACTGCAGAGGTAACAAATAGGGAATATTAATTATACTAGCAAGCCTTGAGACAATCAGATAAAACACACAAGTTGTTTGACCAGTATTTAACACAGCAGGAATAAGGGTGGGAGAAAAATAGCACTTTCAGCACAGATCAGAAGACAGCAAATATATATATCTAAATCAATCAAGCAAAACAATTAGGATACTGCAGAACTTTGAAAAGAAGTGCCCAAAAAATATACTTATCATTTTATATTTCGAATTGTTTCAGTAGCACTCTCAGTCAGAACTCAAGTAGTTTCAATCAATGAATAATGCAGCTGTAATGGTGGTAGTGTTGCCATAATCCTGATGCCTCTAACTTATTGAGCATCATCTATCAAAGTCAAAATGCAGTAACTGTATCCTATGACTGTAAAAACAATTATAAAGACGCAATTCCATATAACCAACACAAACTAAAAAAAAATAAAGTCTGCACTGAATTTCCAGTTAGTCACCCATTGCTTAGCATTTCTCAGTTCTGCTCATTATATATATTAGTTGGGAGGGAGGCAGTGTAAGGGAATGTGCTATTTCCTGTACTGTAATGGCTGGCCCTGTCCTTCATCTATGCATTTATGGCTACTCAGCTCCTTCATTTATACCTTTACATCTGCTCAGATCATTGATCTAAACTGTTGTGGCTGCTCATCTCCTTCATCTATACTGTTATGTCTACTTAGCTGCTTCATTTATACTGTTACAGCTGCCAGCTCCTTCATCTATATTGTTATATCTGCTCAGCTGCTTTGTTTATACTGTTATGGCTTCTCAGCTCCTTCATCTATGTTGTTATGGCAGCTGCTCAGCACCTTCATCTATACTGTTACAACTGCTCAGTTCCTTCATCTATACTTTTATGTCTACTTAGCTACTTCATCTATACTGTTATGGCTGCTCAGCTCCTTCATCTATAGTACAGCTGCTCAGCTCCGTCATCTGTACTGTTATGGCTGCTCATCTCCTTCATCTGTACTGTTACAGCTCCTCAGCTCCTTCATCTATACTGTTATGGCAGCTGCTCAGCTTCTTCATCTATATTGTTACGGCGGCTGCTCAGCTCCTTTATCTATACTGTTATGGCGGCTGTTCAGCACCTTCATCTATACTGTTAGTATTGTCATTGCTGATCAGCTACTTCATCTATATTGTTATGTCTGCTAAGCTCCTTCATCTAAAGTGCTACAGCTGCTCATCTCCTTCATCTGTACTGTTACAGCTGCTCATCTCCTCATCTCTGCTGTTACAGCTGCTCAGCTCCATCATCTGTACTGTGATGGCTGCTCATTTCCTTCATCTGTACTGTTACAGCTGCTCATCTCCTTCATCTGTACTGTTACAGCTGCTCAGCTCCATCATCTGTACTGTGATGGCTGCTCATCTCCTTCATCTGTACTGTTACAGCTGCTCATCTCCTTCATCTGTACTGTTATAGCTGCTCAGCTCCATCATCTGTACTGTGATGGCTGCTCATCTCCTTCATCTGTACTGTTACAGCTGCTCATCTCCTTCATCTCTGCTGTTACAGCTGCTCAGCTCCATCATCTGTACTGTGATGGCTGCTGATCTCCTTCATCTGTACTGTGATGGCTGCTCATCTCCTTCATCTCTGCTGTTACAGCTGCTCAGCTCCATCATCTGTACTGTGATGGTGGCTCATCTCCTTCATCTGTACTGTTACAGCTGCTCAGCTCCATCATCTGTACTGTTATGGCTGCTCATCCCCTTCATCTGTACTGTTACAGCTGCTCGGGTCTTTCATTTGGTCTTGCCTGAGTTTTGAGAGGCCCATGCTGGCCACAGAGTTGTGTTGACAGATTGGTGTCAAGAAGATGACATGTAACAAAATCAGTCACCAGCAATTTACTTTTAAATGTCATCGAGGAATATCTTTTCCTGACTTCCTTTTAGTTTCCCAGTCATACCTCTCAGCTGTCTAGATTTTTGCAGAATGTCCAGATTTTTGACTCATATTTTTGGTCTGTTCTGCATAAAATTTGTGGTTTTCTTGCAAATCAATAAGGATTGAAGTCACTAAATAATGTTGTACATTTGGGTTTCATACTTTATATCCTTCAGTAAATGTATGCTGACAGACTTCCCATTATTCTAGAAACTTTCTAAGTTTAAAGAGCAATATTTAAAATATGTCCCTATTTTTTTGTCCAGATTTCTTGTGCTAAGTGTTTGAGAGGTATTCTCCCTGAGATATGGGTTGCAATCTGCATTTTTTTTACATCATTTAACTGTGCCCCTGCATGGGGGGTGGGGTAGTAAATATTTAACCGAGTCTGACTGAAAGACAATCAGGCAATAGTCTATGAGGTGAAAATACTGAAAAGTTGCTTAGTAGTAGAACACACATTTTTTAGATTTTCTTTTTAAGTTCAAAGAAATCCGATATTCTGAAGAGAAACCAATTATAAACCACATTTACTTGGTTAGTTAGTTTTTTTGGACATTTTAACTTCTCCTTCCATGGGTTTCCCTTTGGAAACCAGTGAACGGTAGGACAGATTAATATTTTTAAATGATTCAGTTATCTAATGCGTAAACTCTGTAAATGTGAATGCAGCAGTGAATCTGATAGTTTTTGATGAAACAATCAGGAACAGTAATCTGTATCTAACACATACTTCAAGCTGCTTTGCAAATTGTGAGTAAAATTTAAATTTCAGTTTATTTTTATGTATGTGTATGACTATATTTAAATGGTAGATGCTCAATGCTAAAATGTTGCCACTTAAAAAATAAACATTTGCAAGCAGGTTATGTGCACATAATGAAACAAATAATCTTGCAGCAAGCTGATTAGCTAATAGTTGTTCATTAAAAAATGAGTTTAATTCAACTCAAATGTTTTTTGCTTTTTTTTTTTTTTTTTTTTTTTTTTACTTTTTTAAGTGTGATAAGCTACTCCAGGGACGGGCACTGTTGATAAATTTTGAAGGGCAGTGCTATTTTTTTTGACCACCTACCATAATTACAATAGTCTAACTACTGAGTATTATTTTACATGTTAATCTTTATATTAAAAGTTTACATTTAAAATTAATATTTTGATTCAGTGTATCTGATAATCTGGTCTACTTCTGAATTTAACGTTTCAAAAGATTACAGCTGATTTTGCTATGTTGTTGTATTACAATTTCATCCTTTTGCAGTATATCTTATCAGAATGTAGTAACAATCATTTGTCAGTGCTGAATGTTGGCTTGTACTTGATGCAATCTGCAGGAATAATGATTAAAGGTATGGAATCAGCAATTGAGGAAGTATGAGAGCAAAGAAGCAGAAAATATGCAGTGGCACCTGATTACGCTGCCGCATTTGTATTGCATAATATTTATATGAGAGGATATGGGGAGTAGTGAAACAGTTACTTTTCAAAGTCAAATAAAAAGCATATATATAGGTTCATAGGTTCATAGGTAGGTACTAGGCTATCGGCCCAAGGGCCTACATAAGCCTAGCCAGCAAGGTTCCATAGCTTACTCCACCCAAGAAAGTTATTTTCCTGTGCCACTGTCCAGCAGAGACACAGAAGTGATCCCCAGGGTGTATTTCCTAATTCCCATCCACTCATCAAGATTTTTCTTGAAGAGTGCTAATGAAGAACTTTGCTTGACATAGATGGGTAGCTTGTTCTAGAGTATGAGAAGTCTCTGGGACAGGAATCTATCCCTCCAGCATGTCCTGTTTATTGTGGTGACAAGGTTTAGGTCCCTAGAGTGTGTAGCTCGGAGGGATTTGGATTTGTTTAGGTGTAGCATGTCCAACAGCTCTGGGTTTGACATAGCTTTATATGTTAGGCAGAGATCACCTCAGAATAGGCAATATGCTACGGAGTAAAGCTGGAGTTTTTTGAGTTGGTCAGTGTAGGGCATTTGTTTGAGGCCAGTAATCCTCTTTGTGAGGTACTTCTGTGGCCTTTCCAGCTGCTGCAGATTTCTTGTGAGGTACATTCCAAAAGGGGCGTTGTACTCTATAATGGGTCTAATGAGTGATGAGTAGAGGGGAACAATTACCTCTTTTTTCCGGGATGAGAACCCTTTTATGATGAGGTTTGCCATGTAGAAGGACTTCCTGACTACTGTGGCGATGTGACTATCAAAGGAGAGACTACTGTCCACCTGGGTCCCAAGGTCTCTTATCACACATTCAGTGTTAAGTAGATTGCTGCCTATGTGGTAGTTCATGGGTACAGAATTTTTACCAAAGGGGATGACACTGCACTTTTTGGCATTGAGTTGAGGCCATGGCTCTGACACCAGGCATCTGTCTCAGTGAGTCCCTTCTGTAGGATGCCCACATCATTTGGGGACTTGACTATGTCTCTTAGTTTGCCGTCATCTGCGAACTTCATTAGCCAGAGGCCTTCTGTGTTAGCCTGTACTTCAGGGAAGTAGATACCAAACAGGAGCAGTCCCAGGACTGAACCCTGTGGTACTCCACTCGTCACTGCTTTGAGGTCAGATTTGGAGTCTGCAACTTTTACAGTGTGGGTTCTGTCAGTGAGCCAGTTGGCAGCCCATCTTGTGATGTAGGGATTTATACCTTGTTTAGTGAGTTTAGCTATAATTCTAGAATGGGGCATGGTGTCAAAAGCCTTGGCAAGGTCAGGATAGGCTGTGTGAACCACCTTACCCTCATCCACGGCTTTGGTGATTGCCTCAAAGAAGTCAATCAGGTTCAGGAAGCATGATCTGATATTCACAAACCCGAACTGGGTGGGATCCATAGTTTGGAGGTTGCCAATGTCTTTGTTTATGAGTTCCGTGATGGTACCTTCCATGGCCTTGCAGACCAGGCTCATCAGGCTAATAGGTCGATAGATTTTATTTTTCCCTTGTTAACCAGGTTAGTCCCATTAGACTAGTAGCCTCTTTTCAGGGGAAATCTGATTTGGTATTTATGCTACTGGGGAAATTTGGTCAGGGCATCAGGGAGCTTATATTACTCTTTTTGATAGGTGCTGTGGGATCTTTTACATCCACCTGTGCTACCACCAGCTCAAGCAGGTAAGGCCTCAGTTTAATGTCTCATCCAAAGGATGGCAGACTCAGGAATACAACATTCCCATTATGCTGCACTGCAGTGTCAGCACTCAATCTACCTGGAGTGGGAATAGAACCCACAGTTTTCTGCATCAAAAGCAAGTGTACTTTGTATTGGTAGCCACTGACACTGTAGAACAACTGTATATAGTTTGTTAGTCCTATAGCAAAAAAATCTCGCATCCAGAGGATGATGTAATAGCATATGTGTAGGTTTTATCATGGAAACAACCAAAACTGTCAGTTTATATTATAACATTTAAGTGCACATTATTTGGCAGTTCAGTAGTTACAATTCAAATAAGCCACCTTTAACTTTGTGACACACATCGCATGACCTGTTCTGGGGAGAAACAACATCTCATTGCTTGCAACAAAAGCAACATTTTAAAAAGTACACTGCTTTGCTGTCCTGTCCCAATAATTGCATGCAATTGTTCCTCCAGCTATCTGTAATCACTTAAAATAAGGGAAAATTATTTGGTTGTTATGTTTTTAGTGATACAGACTTCTGTACTTCTCTGAAAATGGCAGTTTGCTAATGCAAAAGCCGCAAAGCAGTCTTCATGCAAAGCATTTCTCCAAATATTTCTGAAAGTAAACTGAAACAGCAAGGCACAATGTTTCCAGACAGAGACAACTAAATTATAAACCAATAATGTCTCAGTTGTTGTTTGTTTAAATCTGCAACAGCATTATTCATCCAGAATGTAATAATGTTTCTACTTTTACCATGTTAACAGATCAGTAGTTTAATTTCCATGTGGAATAACAGTTCAGTGCCTAGCATTTACTAACACAAAAGTTAATGCCACACATAGCCAAGAATGTGAAAATCTGGTTCAAAGAAGAAAACTATATAGTGGCTATTAACATCAGTCCTTGTGCAACATAAAACATTGAATGCATTGAAGGATTACTCATTTAATTAATATTTGCCAGCTACCTCACACGTTCTTATTTTATTGAGAATACATTTTAAACACTTCTGCTGAAGCTGAACTCTAGGGTAAGCTATTGGTACCATCTTATACATGTTCTTTGAATCTATCAGGTGCAAGACTTCAGTTAATTCATTATCTCTTTTTGCTCTCATTCTGGGATTATCAAATCTGTGGCTGGCGTAGCACATCTGCCACCAGATTTCTCCCCCACCACTCTGTCTTAACATTTGTTTTGGCTGTTTCTTCTACATCTTTTTTGACTATTTTCTCAAAATCTTTTGACACTAAGCTGCTGCTGTCCCATCTACTTCACCTCACAATTATTTATATCCCATGCCTGTAGAGCTATTTTATCCTGTCTTACCCACTCTTATAAACCCTGGTGATAAAGTGATAAAAGTATCACCATGATAAGCCCCTCCTCTTCATAGCCCATGTCTCTGTTATCTCTGTTACATCAAGTGCTTCCTCTTCTCATAGTGTCCATACCTCTACAGTCCTTGTATCTATACTCCTGGCATTATGTATCACAATGTCATTCTAATATTTGTTCCCAGTCTGCAAACAAATGAAATGACAAACTGGAAAATACAAACTTGCGGACTGCAGATCCAAACGAACAACAAAGAAATCCAAACACAAATGTGGGCGATAAATACTCCAAACCCAAATGGTAAATCCACACGGAGAATCACAAATAAGCCAAAATAAAGCAACTTTATTACTATACATAGAGTTAAGCGCTTTTCGCCCCACTATATTGTGGGACTTCTTCAGACAAACAAGAACAAGATGCTGAAAGCATTTAAAAAACTGATTTGGTGCCAAAAATGTAAGCACCGTAACCCAGCAACAGTAAACAATGATCGAACCTTTCTAAACTGTAACAGTGTTCTAAACTAGAGTAATGTACTAAAACTACTAAAAATAAACATTAAAAATTAAAAATGAAATTAAAAATTAAAAATTAAGAATTAAGAATTAAGAATTAAAAATTAAAAATTAAAAAAAAATAAAAATTAAGAATTAAAAATTAAAAATTAAGGAAATAAAAATTAAGGATACATGTGTACCAAACCTGGTAACCAACCACAAAAAGTAATAGTTGCAATTTAAGAAAAATATATTAAAATATATCTGTATGCGAGTAACTATAAATGAAGCCAATATAGCTATGTTATCCTACGATGAGATGAGATTTGTTCTCTTTACCCCATTCTTAAGTTAAGAAGTCTGCGTAGATGAGATTAATTTAGATATCACTTGTACAATTCTTTATGATAAAATATGTATGGCTTCCAACATTAAATTAGCATACATACATTAGTTCACAAATAATTACTATGAATGTAACAAAGTTGTCATATTTACGGGTTTGTTTACCCACATATTTGTTCTTATTAATTCTTTTCTCTTCTTCTTATATTTTTTATTTATTAATTTTAAATTTGATTAAGTCATACAGTGGTTTTACTAGTAATAATACTTGCTAGCCTTCGTTCATATTCAGTTCATTTCATGTAATTAATTATTAAGAATTCATGCTTTGATGTGTTTGTCTGTAACCATATATTTGTGCGTGCTCCTATTAGGATAACATAGCTATATTGGCTTCATTTATAGTTACTCTTATACACATATATTTTAATATATTTTTCTTAAATTGCAACTATTACTTTTTTGTGGTTGGTTATCAGGTTTGGTACACATGTATCCTTAATTTTTATTTTCATTTTTAATTTTTAATTTTTATTTTTAGTAGTTTTAGTACATTACTCTAGTTTAGAACACTGTTACAGTTTAGAAAGGTTTGATCATTGTTTACTGTTGCTGGGTTACGGCGCTTGCATTTTTGGTGCCAAATCAGTTATTTAAATGCTTTCAGCATCTTGTTCTTGTTTGTCTGAAGAAGTCCCACAATATAGTGGGACAAAAAGCACTTAACTCTATGTATAGTAATAAAGTTGTTTTATTTTGGCTTATTTGTGATTCTCCATGTGGATTTACCATTTGGGTTTGGAGTATTTATCGCCCACATTTGTGTTTGGATTTCTTTGTTGTTCGTTTGGATCTGCAGTCCGCAAGTTAGTATTTGTTCCCAGTCTGTTGACACTTACCATATATGCTCTCATTGTATTTTTGCTTCAGGATTTGTCTTAGCATGCATTTTTTCTGAAGACTATGAAGTCTGAAACACAAGTGTATGTCATTATTTAGTGACTACAGTCTTCATATCATCGTGTGGAGTCTGCATGTCCTCCCTGCGGTTGGGTAGCATTCGAAAGACATGCGTGCGTAAATGGATGTGCCTTCGTAGAAGGTTGAACGTCGAGCTGGCACCTTGGCATTTCGTAAAAATCTACTGCCAATCATTAGTGGACCGGAGTTCCACTGTGGCGATGCCTTACCGGGAAAAAGCCAAAAAGACAAACAAACAGTCTTCATATCATCCCATTGATTGCAAGAAAACCACAGATTGTATGAGAAATAGACAAAAAATATGAGGCAAAAATCTAGACATTCTGAGAAAATCTGGGCATTTGAGAGGTATACTTTGGATGGCCATGCAGTTCCTTCACTCTGTCCATTTTTCCATCTAATGTCCTTAATGACTGAGACTCAGATTATTGTAACTCCTCCACCAGTGCCTTTGCTAGTACTCTTAAAGCCCACCCTCATAGGTTCATAGGTGTAAACTAGGCTAACAACCACAGTAGCCTTTTTAAGCCTATCCATCCAGTTTAGTAAATCCTAAGATTACTTTTTGGGGTACATGTCAGCTGGGGCTTGATGGTCAAGCATTTACAGGTTGCCTCTGTCCATTAGTGCATAGGTGCCAGGCTAGAGCTGACTTTCTGATTCCCCACCCATTGGTTCAAATTACACCTGAACTGGGTTAGGGAAGAACTCTGCTTCACATGGATGGAGAGCCTGTTCCAGAGAAGTGGTATTCTTTAAGACACATGCATGTCCCTCCAACATGAACTGTTTATGTTACAAGCAAGGTTGAAGTCCTTAGGTCAGGTAATTCAGATGACATTTGTTTTGCAGCCATGCTGAAGATCCATCAGAGCAGGATCCAAAGATGCCTTGGATGCCCAGCACATATCACCACTAAACAGTCTGTAGGAGACTAAATATAGGGATAGGACTTTGAGAAGATCTATGTAGGACATGTATTTTATGCCTGCATCTTTGTTGTGAGGAACCTTTGTGGATTGTCCAATTATTGCATGTGCCTGGTCAAAATACTATCATGCATTTTTTTGTCTATGCCACTGGTTGCTTTTTTAGTTTGTCTGAGTGAGCCCTTCTTGGACGATATTAGTGTCCAGGTAAGATTCCATGACTGTACCTAGTTTGCAATCATCTGCAAATGTGGTCAGCCAGATGCCCTTGACATTGGCCTCTACTTCACAGAAGTAGATACCAAAAAAGAGAGGACCTAGCACAGAGCCCAGAGGGACTCCATTAATGACAAGTCTCTTTTTGGAGGTGGAATCCCCAAGTCTAACTTCTTGGGTCCTGTCTAAGAGCCAACAAGCCATCCAGTGGGTGACATAGAAGCGTATGCCTAATTCTATGAATTTGTTTAAAATTCCCAAGTAGGGTATTGTATGAAATGCCTTGACAGGTCAAGGTAGGCAGTTTGCATCATTTTTACCGCATCCATTGCTGTCATGACCTTCTTAAAAAAGTTCACAAGGTTTAACAGGCATTTCCATGATAATTTTTTTCCATGCCTTTGCACATGAAACTAGTTAGGCTTATGGGTCTATAGTTTCTAGGGTCCATACCCTTGTGCAGAAGGTAACTGTTGCAGTTCTCCATTCACACAGCATGAAGTTTGTCTGGTAAATATGGCTAAATAATGACTCTAGTGGTCCTGATAAGTCATACTTCATGTTGTTTAGGAGGCATCTTGGGATATTAAGAGACTCCATCAATGCAGTATCTTTGGCCTTGGAGTATGCATCAATGACCTGCTTCCCAGTGATAGTGGAGGTGTTATGTTCAATGGTATTTCCTGAGGAATGGTTCAGGTGATGAGAGAGAGGGTAAAATTAGAGATGAATGTCTCAGCTAGTAGACCTGCTATATATTTTGACTCTTGTGTACAATTAGTTCTGCACATTGTTGTATGCTGCCTTTGAGGCTGCAGACAAAACTAAAGAAAGCCTTATGGCTGTCATTGGCCTGGGAGGCTATTTCACCTCAAATTTAGCTTTAGTACATATGATTTGTCCTCTGAGTTTCCTGATTTGATAGATGAGGATCTTTTATCCTACTGGGTGTTGCACTTCCTAGGGTCTATGTCCGCGGATCGAATATGGATTACAGTGAATGGCTTATGATTGAATGTGAAAGAGTGAAACGTTAAAGTACCAAAAACATTGAACATCGTAAAATAATTAATTGAATGGCCATAGTTGGAAAACAACTAGGAAGTACCGCAATACATAAGGTAAGGAAAGGAAGCCTTTTTTTACATTTTTAAATTTGCCCTATTCCCCACTGTAGTGCGATCTCAGAGTTGGTATATACATACATATATATAAATATAATATATATATATATATATATATATATATATATATATGGGTCAACTTCTGTTTGTCAAAAACACACTTTATCGACAAACAGAAGGCCGAACTCAGTTAAACGAAAGTGCACTTTCGCGAAAGTCAATTCACCGAATCGGGGGAAAAAATACTGTAAATACTGTTTTGCAGGGGGGTAAGCCCCTCTGCACACCCCCCCTACTAAAATATAGTAACTCCGTGATCACACTACAGTGGGGAAAAGGAATCGGCTTTTGATGTAGTGCACTTTCGCTTAAGTGGGTTTGACCTTCTGTTTGTCGATAAAGTGTGTTTTCGACAGACAAAAGTAGACCCATATATATATATATATATATATATATATATATATATATATATACATATATATATATAGATAGATATATGGGTCTATATTACATAATCAAAGAGACACTTCTTCAAATATGTAATCATCGACCCCTAAATACTGAAATGCAAAAACCATGAATGGCCAAAACCGCAACTTTTTTCCTAGGGAAAAAATTCAGTTGGCCATTCCCGGAGTTTACCCTTTACCCCAATGTAGAGCGATCTCAGAGTTGGTATATTTACTTGGGGGGTGTGGGGGGCACAGCCCCCCATGTCAGGAGGTGTGAGGGGCAAAGCCCCCCCACTTAAATTACATTTGAAGTGTTTGTCTTGTTTCTATGGCCCCGCAAATTTTTACCCGTTCACGGTTTTCGCATTTCGGTGTTTAGGGGTCGATGATTACATATTCGAAGAAGTGTCTTTTCGATTATGTAATATAGACCCTATATACATATATATATATAGAGAGAGAGAGAGAGAGAGTCACTTCATAATCTCGAAATACTGAAATATCGAATTTCAGTATCTCGAGACCATGAAGTTGAAAATCCAAATAACCGAAACCACAAAACTGCGAAACCAAACTCCCGAAACCACAAAACCGTGAATCCCAAACTCCCGAAACCACAAAACCACGAAAAGATACAGCACACACTACGCAACACATACAAACACAGACACACACCTCCCAACACTGTACAAAAAGCAATACAACACACATACACACAACTAAACAAACACACACACACCTACCCTTACTAAATGCAGGGGGGCAAGCCCCCCTGCACCTCCCATGTGTTGGGGCTGTACCCCCCACACCTCTCCTACTAATATTTACTAACTCCGAGGTCGCACTACACTCCATAACACAGACAACCCAGCACCACACATTCCACACCCCCCCGCACAAACACTCATCACAGACATACAAACACCGTCACTTCCAACACTAACACACTCACACTCTGACCTACCTACCCTAACCCACACATAAAACATCCAAACCCACTCACAAATACACAGTCCCTCCTCAAAACCCTAAAATAAACAACACTCACCTAACATGCTAGCCGTACCACGGGTTCAACATTGTCAGAATCGACATTTCCGGGTTTACGATTTCCGACTTTATAGGCTTGAGATTCTGAAATTCGATATTTCAGGATTTCGAGCTTATAAAGTGTGTGTGTGTGTGTGTGTTTATATATATATATATATATATATATATATATATATATATATATATACATAGTTGGGGTGGTAGAGGGGCACAGCCCCCCACATTGGTTGGTTACGTTTGCAATGTTGGCCAACTGTGACCATTCAATGAATTATTTTATGATGTTAAGAGTTTTTGGTAATTTAACGTTTCACTCATTCATGTTTGCTTATAAGCTGTTTGCTGTAATCCGTATTCGGTGGGCAAACATAGAGCCCACTTCCTAATTTTTGCCATGACTTTCTTCCTTTTGTTATACCTCCCTTACTGCCATTACTTCCCCTTAGCTAGGCCTTTTGTATAATGTATTGCTAGTGCTGCTCCTGCCTATTACTCCTTTCTCTGTCCTGTGGTATTCCTTCCCAGCTTCAGAACCCCTCCTCCTCGATGTTCTCCTTAACTGTACCCAATTCTCTTCCTTTTCCTTCTCTCTTGACTCTTTCCTTTGTTCCACCACACCATCCATTAGTCTTTTTTAAAGCTAATTTATTTATTTATTTATCTTAAACATCTTTATTGAATTATCAGTTGTGTCACAGGCTAACTCACATTTATATAAACATAATCAAACCATATAAAAAGTTCACATTTACAAACATTGTAGGACATATAACAATATATTTAATTTATAATTTAAACAACAGCACATAAATTATTAAATTCCTGCTTCCTCTTAAACATTTATCTCCACCGAAGCATTTTCTTTATGTATTGTTCTCACAATTTCCATTTTTCTTTTGTATTTTACTCTTTCCCTGTTCTAAAGGTCCCACTTCCTGTTTTTTTTATCTCTGTTACAATATTCACTACTTTAAGTAAAGTTGCTTTCAATATTCATTTCCATTTTTTAGTAACTGCTTTTTTGTCAGCTACCCGAATTAAACTTCACAAGCCCTTACTGTGTTTAGGTGATTCAGATCCTGTATCCCAGCTATTCCTGGCAGAGTACTCAGAAGGAAATTTTCAAACTCTGCTAACTCATTACATTCCCAAAACATATGATTCCAGTTACCTTTTTCTTCCTCATCACACCTCCAACATTTGTCATCTACCTGGGGAAAAAAATCTTTGGAGTCTGTTTGTAGTATAAAAGTATCTATGCAAACACTTACAGGCAAAAATCCTAAATCTTCTAGACTTTGTTGCATATTTGGGAGCCATACATACATCCTCCCATTGTTTCTTTGTGAATTATATATCTATTCTCTCTCTTCCCAATCTTTTCTGACCTCTTCTGATTGATTGCTATAGTAATCATGCAATATTTTAAATGCTCTTCTAATTATCCCTTTTAACAGCAGTTTCTGTTCTAGATTCAGTTAAAAACTCAACCAGTGCAGATATTTGGTTAGGGATTCCCCTACCCCTTTCTCTTTGTCTGTATTCTGATATCAATCTCTGATAGGGAACGCAATCTGTAGCCTGCAATTCAAATGTCTTCTTGGCCTCTTCCCATTCTATTACCTTTCATTCTCTAATTATTTGTTTCCAATACCTTTGTTCTTTTGCCATCTACATCCCGTAAAATTCAACCCCCTCTTGCCTAGTTTCTGTATCCCTAATTGCAACCATCCCTGTAGGCAGAATGTCATTTTCCATTCCTGTGTTGGCTTAGTTTTTAGTGTACTTTCTGCTACTTTATGAGTATAATATTCTGCATGACTGTTGCTATTCTCATTAAGGGTCTGCACCCAAAATCCCACTCTCCTTATTTCTTGAGTTACCTTCTTGCTTCATCATCATTCCTTTCCACTTTGAATTGTTCACTATGCTTTATTCTTATTACAATTTCACATTATTCTATCAAAAAATAACAAGTATGCCAAAGACAGCAACCCATCTTGACTGTATATAGCAAACCTTTCCATGTTCAGATCCATCCATCCTCAACCTCTTTTCCCATTTTGCACATGGGGTCGGGGTGTCATTTCTGCAGTGACAATCATCTCGGGCAAAGGTTTACACCCCTGGGTGGCTAGCCCTGCCATGGTAGTTGATTCGCACCACTCACTTGCGCACACAATCTCACCTATGGCTAATTTAGAGTGTCCAGTCCACCTATTGCACATATTTGGAATGTGGGAGGAAACCCAAACACGCAGAGGAAACCCACGTGACTGCAGGCAGGACATGCAGACTCCACACAGAAGGCACCCCAGCCAAGAATCGAACCAGGTTCAGATAAGAAAATGAAAATTTAAAGGCAAAAGTATGTAGTAGCATGTATCTGATATACACCCTGTGCTGTACTGAGTCACTATCATGCTACATATAAACTCACTGAGATTTAGAAAATTTCTGTATTTTTATAATTTACAGTTTTTGTAATGTATAAGATACATTAAAGTTGTATTCTACAGTTTTTCACATTTAAATGCTGGTTTTCAGGGCATTTGGCACTGCGTTTTATTTTGTTTACTTTCCAGTGTCATGCAACAACATGATAAGAAACAATACATGCACATGGAGTTCCTGAAAGATCAACTCAGATTTTACTAATATGGCATAAACTAAACCGAACTAGTACATTTTGTATATATTGCCCTTTATTTTACTTATTTGTTTACTTTTGGTGCCATGCTGCAGGATTTAATATCTCCCAAGATATTATAATATTCCCAAGAAGGGTGCCAGCAGCCCGGGACCACAGCTGGCAGAGAACAGGTGTATCATTATTGGGGAGAGGTAGAGGAAATCATGGTGCAGTAAAGCAGTGTTGCATACTCTGACAGCAGGGATTTTTAGATCCTAGTACTCATTCTCATGGGACATGGCATTCAGTGATATAATGCATGCACATGGCTACTCCTCTGCATGGTGTTCTGGTATGTCTACCATGCTCCTCCTATTCACACACATATGTGTGGCCATTTGCCACTCTGTACTGTCTAATAGAATATGGAACTGTGAAAAGGAGTCCCATGCCCTTCCAATGAGGTAGGAGAATTGGCCATTTAATCCTCAAGCCCACACCATCAACAAGTCATCTATCATCTCAGGTCACTAGTCAATCCCCAGTCACCAGTATCACTGAGAGATATCCTACTCTTGTGCCAGTGGGCTGGCTTCTTGGTTATACATTTTATTCTATGTGACCCACCCAGAAATCACAGCACTTCCTTTTTCTCCTACCTGAATCTGATATATTGCATACTATATCACATTCGTCCCTTTAACATTTTGTGTATTCTCCATCAACCCATCTCCTCACTGTTTAGTTATCCTCATGTGTTTTGGGCCCTAGCCTCCACAATGACCATCAGGCCTCTTCCTCTGATCCAAGACACCACTTCATTCTTCACAAGGAGAATAGATCAAACACTTATTAGTTCCCATGGGAAGTCTGGTGCTCACAGTGCTGCAGTCATCTGCTGGGAGAGTGGGGACTTCTTGTTTGTGTTCTTATCTCTACTCTCTCTGGTGTATGAGTTAAAATTTGCTTCTTACCATGAAATGAATGAATTCTGCCAGATATGCTAAAGATCATGCTACTTTTCACCATGAATGTGTTAAGGTTTTTACAGTGGGAAGGAGAGTAAACCTGCTTCCAGAAGGTGTCATCATTTTAGTAAGCTGATCTTCGACTCCCTCTCCAGGATAGGCAAGCCAGAGTCGGTCACTCACTCCCATCCTCTTCCTCCTCTGACCCCAGCTGTCTGCCGTGGTGTTGCTAGTTGAACATGGTTTCTTTTGAAATACAGTCTGGACTTTATCCCTCAGTGCTATGAGGGGCAGCAATCCCCATGCTGGGATTTATTGGTGACAACCATTGTATTCATCCTATTCTTTTCTCACAGAACTCTAAAACTACCCCCAATATTCTTACATTTTTGAAGCAGAAACTCTTGAATGCTACATATAATTCAAAAATAAATAAATCAATAAATCAATAAAAATGCAGTATAAGACAAAAAAACTGTGATAAATTTATAGATGACAAATGCAAGCTATTGAAATCTCTTTCTTCTTCAGGTTAGTTGAAAATACATCTGCCCTGAAATTCAATAAACTTTGAGTAGGGTTCACGTGAAGCCTACATGGAGTTTACATGTTAGCATGATGAGCAGCAGCACTATTTGCATATGCATGCTGCTCATCATACTTACACGAATTTACATGTTAGCATGATGAGCAGCAGCACTATTTGCATATGCATGCTGCTCATCATACTTACACAAATTTACATTTTAGCATGATGAGCAGCAGCACTATTTGCATATGCATGCTGCTCATCATGCTTACACGAATACAAGCAAAGTTTCATGGCCAGCAATAGTGATCAGGCTGCTTGGAAACTCTGCAGAGCAGCATGAGCATAGAAACAAGAAGCATTCAGGTTCGCCTACAAGCAAACCTGCTCTGTGAGATCATAGTGCCAAAGTGACTACCAGGGGTGAAAATATTGCAATAACAGCAGTAATAACACAGTAAATAAAAGTATATTGAGTGCAATGTACACTACAGTTATTTGCAGAATGAAATAATGGAGGGGATTTAAACTGCCAGGGCAAATACAAGGAACTGTACACTGGGCAGGGAAAGTGTGCTGATGAAACTGGGCACAGACATGAATGACTTAAGAGGAGGAGGGCATGGTAAATATGGCAATGTCCTCAAGATAGGATATGTCAATGTATGTATATTTCCAGGACAAGTCAGTAACATGACATTAAGCACATATACAGCTAGCACAGTATGCACCACTGTCTACAACTCATTTGTAAGTATATTATGATATAAACACACATGATAGTATATATGTGACAGTCACACAAGGTTACATGTCAGTGGAGGTGATTGGTTGTGATATAGACATCACTGACATGCTCAGTGGAGAGAGCATTTAGCAAGGATGATATATACAATTGGGGGTATATATATACTTTGAGGATCTGCAAAATGATTTGCTTGAATATGACTGACATGTCACCATAGCAATCAACCAATCAGGGACACATAGCAACAGACACCTGGACAAATGTCGACAAAAAAGCCACAATCATGAACACTTTTAAAATATTATGATCATTAGTCAATGGCATTGGCAAAATATTTTATTGTAACTTATTATACATATTCTGCAGAAACAGATGTGTGCAACTGTAATTATTGTCAGTATTCTATAAGGAGAATTCACCATCCCTTCCCCAAAAATGACCACTTTTTGGAGGGATTAACAGGGACAGTGTTAAACTTGGAGTTGATGTCAGGGGCAATCCTGGCCATATTGAGAGGTTTGCATGACACATAAGCCACAATCCCCACCTGCACGAATCAAACCCATGCCATCTATGCTGCCACTGAGCTGTGTATTTACTAGGTGCAGCACAAGAAAACATATCACACAAGCATCTAGCTGAACACCTTGAAGAAAAGTCTGCATTGACAAATCATAATGGGTATCATGACAAAGAATAGTTCTGTATGTGTGGGAGCTCACTGTGCCAAATGTGATACACTTGACTAAAGCACCCCTGGCTGACATAGGTGTTAGCTATACGGATAACAACAGATATAAACACCACACTATTATGAGTGGATTCCCTACACACAGCTATGTATTACATGCATCCGCCACATGTAATAGCAATGGATATTGTCTGTACCAATTGCAAATGATGTGTGAATTAAGAAGTGACCTATTATAATCAATGGTACAACAATATGTGAGAGACTGATGGCAATGCATCAACTCTGCACAGAAAACTACAGCAGCACAAAGTCAAGTGTCAATGATTGAGGAGGATGTCACCGTAATATTGTGCACATACCAAGCAATAAATGGAGCACCCTCTATAAGCACATCAGACCTCAAGACATGTGCCACATGATCACTGTTCCCCTGACATTGCCTGTCCAAATGTTATACTGCCATGAAATCCCGACATACATTTGTATGTGTTTATGCAAACTATCAAGTGGTAATATTGATCTGATGTAATGGTATGTCTGTGATATGATACAGTTACACTATAGTTGTACCTAAGCTACAATTGGACTTCAGGCTGTACATCACCTCCAAATAAAACCTTGAGTCTGAATCACATGTGTCACAGTGGATCTGTTAACACAGTCATACAACTCTACCTATTTCACATCATTACATCTGTTGTACATCATATGCCTATATGTATATCAATGGAAATGTGGGCGGAAAGGACCTTGACAACATATATGGACACATTACAGCTGAGGTGGATGTGGCTTATGCAGAACAGTCAATGATACAAATGCTGAGAGCCACACAATCCTGCTGGGCAACACCTGTATAATCCTTGTGAATAGCAACACAATAGTGCATACATTGAATTCCCTGAGGTTGTAAATGAATCTCAACATCTCATAATTTTCTTTATATAACATCATTGGAACATGTTATGAAACCCAGAGAATGTGGCCATGTAATCACTATGATGTAATATTGCTATATGTCAGTATTATTTTTGGATACTAGGTATTGCTGCATCTGTCACTGTGATGATTGAATGATAACTGTGTGGAATGTGGATATACTCCACCATCAAAACACATGCCTCAGTAAGGCAACAGTATACATAGCATCATTCCATGTTATCAGTCTTCAGGAAATATGTTACTACAGCTGTTATGGGGAGGAGCATATAGCCAAATGGCAGCAGCAGCCATTAATACAGTAGCTAAAATCCCAGACTGGAATACACTGCTGTAGGGCTACAGTACATCCACACCTCAACAGAGCAAATGTAGATGACAACAACATTGACGTGAAATTTTCAGAGGATCATAGAACATTAATAGGCTAACGACCAAGAGCACATAAATTCCTAGCCATTATTATCTCATTTAAACCAAAATCACTAAATCTAGTTGATGGAAGTTAGTAGGGTTAGGTGTCTATGTGCTTCTGTGTTTGATTTTATTACAGACTGTCTCTGTCCATATGTAACATGGGCACCATGCCATGAGTGAATTAGCAGTCACACATCCAGTGGTCTGGAGATGGCTTGCAGAGGGTCATGAAGGGGCTGTGTTTCAGGATGTGTGTGCACATCTTTCAGATGATGACATCCTGAGTGCTCTGCAGAAAGGATGTTATGTGGACAGAGGGGACAAAGCAAATATTGGAGTCAGAAGGCTATGTAAAAGGTTCTCCTGAGTGAGAGTCAAATAAAAAGAGATTCAAAACATCATGCAATGACCATAATATACCACCAACCACACAAACACACCAGTAATGGGGGTCTGATTTAAATGCCACATCTTTGTAGGTATACAAGTTGCGTTCCATACAACATAAGACTAGCACCGACACAGATGCCTGACATAGCTGTGGACTCACATATTGGTGTAAAATTGTCTCCAGACTGGTAGTTGAACAAACACACACACAAGTTGATTGCTGTGAGATTAGAAGACCTACCAATCTGGTTATACAAGCTGCAGAACACAGTACTTCATGCTAGTGCCACTGCAGAAGTCTGTGTTTAACATTGTCAAAGTGCACTTTATAGGGGATGACATTATCAGTGTATGTAGAGAAGATGGTGGGAGGAGTATCTGACATAGATGTGGACTCACCTCATAGTGTGAAATTGAAATTGCTTGCAGACTGATAGGTGAATGAAGACACACACACTCAAGTTGACTGCTGTGAGATTAGAACTCCTACTTATCTAATTACACAAGCTAGAGAACACAGTAATTAATGCTTGTGCCACTGAACAGTACTTATCATGCATACTACTGCAGAAGTCAGATTTTAATATTGTCAGAGTACACTTTATACAGGATGGCATTATCAGTGTATGCTGAGAATAGGATGTTGGGAGGGCTGTATGAAATTGTTGGGGAGTCATGTAACAGTGCAAAAGTATCTTCTAAATGTTACTTGAGTGAGAGAGGCAAGACCTGGACTCATGCTCTTCTGAATACACACACACAAGTTGACTGCTGCGAGATTAAAACTCCAACCTATCTAATTACATGAGCTAGAAAACACATTACTTAATGTTTGCACCACCACCAAAGTCTAATTTTAATAGTGTCACAGTCCACTTTATAGGGATGACATCATCATATTGTCATGGGTAACAGATACTGTTAGGAGACTTGTGTACAAAGGCTGGAATAGTGATATGATTGTGTGAGGGCAGTTTGCAAAAGCACATAGAAATACACCCTGGCAACCTAGATTAAAGAAGCTGTCATGAATACATATTGTAGAAGTGAGACAGACATATACCTGTTTCTCAGGATGTTGTGTAGATGACAAAGACAGACACACACACACACTCACACACACACACACACACACACACACACACACACACACACACACACACACACACACACACACACACACACACACACACATGCTTTGGAAACAGTAGTAGTGCAGTGGTGGAGTTATGTGTCTTCATATTCAGATGAAGGCATGTCCACATTAATACAAGTTACTGACAATGTCCGTGGAATATGATCATGAATAACCAATGTCCAGTGTCACTATAAACCCAAATGTAACATTGCAGTTATGCTCTGTAACTCTGGAGTTTATTTGATGGTGGCCAAGTACCAATATATCATTTGCAAGTGCATTGCTGCAGGGCACACATGAATATCAGAAAGTATGTGTTGAGTAAAGCACACGTGTCACTGCCCTTCTCTTGTGTTTATGAATGCATTTCCATGTATTGGAGGATTACAGCCCAGAAACCAGAGTTAAACATGCTAAACAGCTCTTCATAAAGCACAACGCCGAGAAGCTGATTTGCGCAGAAAATGACAAAGTATTCACTCATGCGTGATTCAAATTTCAGGAATTTGACTTGCACTTTTCAAGTAGCAGTGTCCACTAGTGCTCATTGCCAAACTGTGTGAAAATAGGGACATACAGTAACTGACCTGAGTGGGTTAACTGCAAAATACATCTGTTTGTTGTTAATGTTTCATGTGTCAGGCTTGCAAGAAATTGCTGGCAGCTAGTAAGATGTGTATGCTGTAGTCTATCTTTGTAATGTACTGGCCAAAGTTTTATTCCATAACTGTTGGCCTTGCCTACCTTGTTTACATGACATTAAGTACGGAGCAAATGCGGGTTTCTGCTTAAGGAAAACAGTGAAAAATGTAATGTAGTGCACTTTCCTTCATGCATATGTGGCTGTCAGCACTCTGGGCAGTACTGAGTGTGGATAAAGTACCTGCTGCCTAGCTTTCTCTTGCACACAGGGTGTAAGAGCAGTGAGCTTCTGATCAGAGCACAGGTGAGCCAGGGTTCAAATCCCAATGATTTGCTTTTTTACAAATGGTGTCAGGATGTAATTAACTACGTACATGTGATCAGGACTGCAAATGTGATTATGATTGACTATGCTAAATTATGTGCCTTCCCCAAATTGTATCAGTAATGCCTACCTCAACACACTTGTACAACTAGTAGCTATTTTGCAGGCTGCACTGCAAATCTCAAATGACAAAGGGTGGTACATCTTTTGAAATGATTAATATGATTCAGCAAATATGCTAACTATTTTTGTAGGGCCAGATATCCCGAAAAGTGTATGCAGTATGCTTCTTCACAGTAAGGACAGTTTCCACATCATATTAGATGAACATTTCATCCATCATCCTACTAAAGATGATACTGTATATTCTGATGAGACAGAGGAGGTGATGACAGACACAAGGCAGTTGAGAACCTAGAAGGTACTGTTCTGGTACATCAAAAAATATGTAGACAGGCACAGGATACGACAGGGTATCAAAAAACAAGTACAACTAAAAACAAATAAGGTACCGAGACTGCAAAGCTAGAAAGCAAAGTATAATTTATTAAACAAAACAAAACAAAAGTATAGGTAAGTGCTTTCGCGATTTGCTAATTGCTTCATCAGATAAACTTGTTAAAAGACAACCAACATTTATACACTGCAGCAACCAAGACATGCTTGAAACCAATTATGCAGTACTTAAAAAGACATTAGTTCATCATATATAAAACCTATGCAAAAAAAGTCTAAAATGCCTAAAAAATATATATTAGATGAATAATATATAAAAATATATAAAATATGCATAAAAGTATATGACACTTGTTAAATTCATGTTTATGTATATAAAAACAACATCCACAATCAGTGTGTCAAAGGCCGTGACTTCAGAAAAGCCTTTAATGTAAAAGCCCCATTTAACCCTGGTGGTTTTTCAGCATTAAAAATCAAAATCCATTTCTGTTCTACCCCTTCAGTCTGATTAACCAAATCACCACCTCTCATACTCACATCTAGAACTTGTAAGACCATAGACCTGAAATTATGTTCAGAACGATAATGCATAACATGCTGTGCTAGAGCATTTGTATCTTTCTTATTGTTAATGTCTCTATAATGCTCAAGTATTCTGTCTTTTAGACATCTGTTCATCTTACCTATATAGAAAGCATGACACACATGGCAGAAAGCAAAGTAAACTATATTCGTTGATCTGCACTCTGCATAAAAGTCCAATTATTCTATTTTGAACTCTAGAATGGGGTGGACATAAACCTGGGCAGAATGAATATACTTGCAAGCAGAATATCTCCTGCATGAGAATGTGCCCAGTCTACTTGATTCAACCCCAGCCATATACTGTTGGGTGTTTTAACAAAGATGTTTCCTAAGAGATTTGTTATTTCTAAATGAGAAACATGGTGCTTCACCAATAACTTCTTTTAGCCCATCTATGGTGTGCAATATGCCCCAGGTCCATTTAATGATGTCACAGTACATGTTAATGTCACTGGAATATTGTAAAGAAACCCTGAAAGTATCAGTGTTCAGTGTAGAAGTGTTGGTATTTGTGTTAACTACCCCCACAGTGAAATAAGGCGTACATCTACCTAGCCTCTCATTCCAAGCATCAGATATACACAAATCAATTTCAGCTTCTTTATAACCACTACTAAGAAAGTCCTTCTTAAGGGATTCTAAAGCCAGTTGTAAGTTTAAATAGTTGTGCAACCTCATCAAATGATAAACCTGGCCTTTAAGCACATAAATAACTGCTTTTTTCTAGTTGGTTTTCTATAAACACTCATGGATACACTTCTCAAATCCACTTTGCTAAGTTTGACATCTAGAAATTCAATCTCATAAAATGAGTAGTTATAAGTAAACCTAAGAAAACCATTAGTAGTGTGCATATAATTTTATTTATTTATTTATTCCAGTTTGGTAACCGGGGAGGTCCACTGGGCTCAAGAGACCATTTTCAGTGGAGGCTCGGGGAGAAAAGCTCCACAATACAATGCTACAACACATAATGATAATGCAAGTAAAAAATACAAATAAAGTACAAAGATAAATTTGATTTACATACAAAAGGGTTGAATTTCCAAACAGCTGATAAAATGCAGTCAAGTAGGTAGTCCTTCAATTAAGCAACTAGGAGTTTAAAGAAAAATGTCCTGGAGGATGATAGGCAATAAGCATAGGGTTGGCTGTAGATATTAGTTACATTAACAATGTATGACTATGAGAGAAATTTAAGAAGAGAAAAATATAAGCAATAAAGGCCTTCAATTCATCCAAGGTGCCATGCTATAACAAAAACAAATCATGCACAAAATGAACGTACCAAAGAATGTGTTCATAAAAAGCATTATTCTGTAGGATGTTTGTAGTCTCCCATTGTACTAAAGCCAGGTTGGCGTAGCTATTTGCACAAGCAGTGCCCATAGCCACGCCAACCTTCTGCAGAAAAAAACTCTTTTTCAAAAACACAAACATTATTCTCTAGTACTATGTCCAATGACGAGCAGATGAGTTTCACTTTATCATCCAAAAAACACTTTTTCTCATTCAAGAAAGCTCTAATGCTTTTGATACCCCAGTAATTATGAATAACTGTAAACAGTGACTTAATGCCAAGTGTAAGAAACATATATTCATCTACAATGTTAGCACACTTAGCATATAGTCTTGCTAGAAAAGATTTAGTGTCTTTAAGTATGGTGTCACAATCTTCTAGCAGGAGATGTAAAGTTTTCCCTACAAAAATGGATAATGGCTCCATACACCTCCCCTTCCCAGAAACTATGGGTCACATGGGTGGACAAGTTAAGTCCTTGTGAATCTTTGGGAGGCCGTATATAGTTGGAACTAATGGATGATCAACATTAAAATATTTAAAAAGTTCTTTGTTGATTAGACCTGTCATCAATAAATCAAAAACTAAAAATGAAACTTTCTCTATCATGCCATTCATAGTGTTACTGGAAATACATGCATACATGGTCACATCATAAAGTAGTTCCTTTATCTGTTCTACGTGCAAGTCTAATACTATTATACTACCACCTTTATCAGCAGATCTAACTTCTACTGAATGCATCTCTTTTAGTCCATTCAGTGCAGCAATGTCATCTATTGTCATATTACAGAAGTTAGGTTTAGTGCCTTTCTGAATTAATTCATGAAACTGTGTCTCACATAAATCAATAAAATCTTGTACTGTGGGATGTACTGTGGGATGTGGTACAGGAATAAAAGTACTTAGTTTCTTAAATAAATTTGTTTCAGTTAGGGCGCTGCCCTCGAACTTTTAATGTTAAAGACCTATCCAAAGGTATAAGGTGCTTAGGCATTTCTGTTGGGTCTGCTCATCTAGCCGGGATAAATGATAATCCCTTATTAAGTAAAGACAACTGAGCTGCAGTTAATTCAACTAAAGAAATATTAAACACCAAACCTGTGTTCAGAACTGACGTTTCTTCATGGTTTGCTGCATGGTGTCTGTACTCTGAAGTTGTTGTACTCTCCCTTTCCTGCCTATACTCCATGATCTGTTTCTGTAAGGTAGAGAAAACTGTGCTGGAGTGGTCTTTTCTGCTAAAAAATTGATGTCGCTAGTGCCTAGAACTGCATCCGATATAAGTGGTGCCATACCCACTTCTGAATTATAAGTAGCGGCATTTGCCAAGAATTGTGGAGGCTGATAAGGCATTCCAGAAGTGGTAGGAGCATTAGTAGAAGAACCAGTAGCTTGTCGTAGCTGAGGAGGTTCTGCCAAACTCACATCTCATGATGTTCCCATTCTCGCTGATGTCATAGAGTTACCAGTAATCTCTGGACATTCTCTGATTGGTTGTGGCTGTAAATGATTGACTGCAGTGATCTCCGCTCATGTGTCTGCTTCTATCGGCCAGGTAAAAACAGCACTATTTTGAAAATCTTGTAAATCGTGTTGTAATTTCTTTATCTTAGCAGATTGCAAACTTTTGTCATATGCTAAGATATTCTCATGCAGTCTATCTATTTTGTCACCAATTACCCCTGATGAAAATTTAGTAGTGATGTCATCTTGCAAACTTAAAATATCTGTATACAATTCCCTTTCTTGTGGCAAGAAAAAATCAGTCAGCAAGCTCATATACTCTGTGCTGAATTTCAAATTCAATAACTGCCACCTTCTTAGTAATTCAAGGAAAGCATCACCATAACTAGGCATATTGAGAACACAAAGCTCTCTTGTTATTACTTTGCATTTTAAGCAGGCTTCTATATGTAAACATTGCCATTGTAAATGTTTATACTTATAAAGTTTATTTTCCAACTCTAAAGTGATGCATGAAGTCAAGATGCTTATTACCTTCCTCTGGGTTAAGGATAAACTGTGCAGAAATCATTGCATCCAACAAAGGATTTTGACCAATGTTTAAAATACGGTCAAGCCAGTTAAATCCAATGTCCTTATTAAGAGGTTGTTTAGGTGTATATGGAAGTTCCATGTCCACTCTCTCAGCCATTTGCTCCTGTTCTGAATAACAAGAGTAGGAACACCAAAAAATATGTAGACAGGCACAGGATACGGCAGGATATAAAAAAACAAGTACAACTAAAAACAAATAAGGTACAGAGCCTGCAAGGCTAGAAGGTAAAGTATAAATTATTAAACAAAACAAAAGTACAAGTAAGCGCTTTTGCAATTTGCTAATCGCTTCATCAGACAAACTTGTTAAAATACAGCCAACATTTATACACTGCAGCAACCAAAACATGCTTGAAACCAATTAAGCAGTTCTTAAAAAGAGATTAGTTCATAATATATAAAACCTATGCAAAAAAAGTCTAAAATGCCTAAAAAATATATATTATATGAATAATATATAAAAAATATATAAAATATGCATAAAAGTGTTAAAATTCCTGTTTATGTAAATAAAAACAACAACCACAATCAGTGTGTCAAAGGGCGTGACTTCAGAAAATGCTTTAATGTGAAAGTCCCATTTAAGCCTGTTGGTTTTTCAGCATTAAAAAGCAAAATCCATTTCTGTTCTGCCCCTTCGGTATGATTAACCAAATCACCACTTCTCATGCTAACATCTAGAACTTGTAAGACCATAGACCTGAAATTATGTTCAGAACGATAATGCATAACATGCTGTGCTAGAGCATTTGTATCTTTCTTATTGTTAATGTCTCTGTAATGCTCAAGTATTCTGTCTTTTAGACATCTGTTCATCGTACCTATATAGAAAGCATGACACACATGGCAGAAAGCAAAGTAAACTATAGTCATTGATCTGCACTCTGCATAAAAGTCCAATTATTCTATTTTGAACTCTAGAATGGGATGGACATAAACCTGTGCAGAATGAATATACTTGCAAGCAGAATATCTCCTGCATGAGAATGTGCCCAGTCTACTTGATTCAACCACAGCCATATACTGTGGGTGTTTTAACAAAGATGTTTCCTAAGAGATTTGTTATTTCTAAATGAGAAACATGGTGCTTCACCAATAACTTCTTTTAGCCCATCTATGGTGTGCAATATGCCCCAGTTCCACTTAATAATGTCACAGTACCTGTTAATGTCACTGGAATATTGTAAAGAAACCCTGAACATATCAGTGTTCAGTGTTGAAGTGCCGGTACTTGTGCTAACCACTCCCTCAGTGAAATAAGACTTGCATCTACCTACCCTCTCATTCCAAGCATCAGATATACAAAAAACAATTTCAGCTTCTTTATAACCCCTGCTAAAAAAGTCCTTCTTAAGGGATTCTAAAGCCAGTTGTAAGTTTAAATCACTGTTGTGCAACCTCATCAAATGATAAACCTGGCCTTTAAGTACATTTTGTGTAACATGGCTGGGGTGCATGGTGTTCTTATATAAATAACTGTTTTTTCTAGTTGGTTTTCTATAAACACTCGTGGATACACTTCTCAAATCCGCTTTTCTAAGTTTGACATTTAGAAATTCAATCTCATCAAATGAGTAGTTATAAGTAAACCTTAGAAAACCAGTGGTAGTGTGCATATAAGCAATAACAGTCTTTAATTCATCCAAGGTGCCATGCCATAACAAAAACAAATCATCCACAAAACGAATGTACCAAAGAATGTGTTCAGAAAAAGCATTATTATGTAGGATGTTTGTAGTCTCCCATTGTTCTAAGGCCAGGTTGGCGTAGCTATTTGCACAAGTGATGCCCATAGCCACACCAACCTTCTGCAGAAAAAAACTCTTTTTCAAAAGCACAAACATTATTCTCTAGTACTATGTCCAAAGATGAACAGATGAGTTTCACTTTATCATCCAAAAAACACTTTTTCTCATTTAAGAAAGCTCTAATGCTTTCGATAACACAGTCATTAGGAATAACTGTAAACAGAGACTCAATGTCAAGCATAATAAACATATATTCATCTACAATGTTAGCACACTTAGCATATAGTCTTTCTAGAAAAGATTTAGTGTCTTTAAGTATGGTGTCACAATCTTCTAGCAGGGGATGTAAAGTTTTCTCTACAAAAATGAATAATGGCTCTGTACACCACCCCTTCCCAGAAACTATGGGTCACATGGGTGGACAAGCTAAGTTCTTGTGAATCTTTGGGAGGCCGTATATAGTTGGAGCTAATAGATGATCAACATTAAAATATTTAAAAAGTTCATCGTTGATTAGACTTGTCATCAATAAATCAAAAACTAAAAATGAAACGTTCTCTATCACGCCATTCACAGTGTTACTGGAAATACATGCATATGTGGTCACATCATAAAATAGTTTCTTCATCCATTCTACATACAAGTCTTAAGTTAGTTTCTGTAATATGACAATAGATGACACTGCTGCACTGAATGAGCTAAAAGAGATGCATTCAGTGGAAGTTAGATCTGCTGATAAAGGTGGTAGTATAGTAGTATTAGACAAAGACTTGTATGCAGAACAAATGAAGAAACTACTTTATGATGTGACCATGTATGCATGTATTTCAAGAAACACTGTGAATGGCGCGATAGAGAAAGTTTAATTTTGATTTATTGATGACAGGTCTAATCAATGAAGAACTTTTTATATATTTTAATGTTGATCATCTATTAGTTCCAACTATATACGGCCTCCCAAAGATTCACAAGGACTTAGCTTGTCCACCCATGTGACCCATAGTTTCTGGGAAGGGGTGGTGTACGGAGCCGTTATCTATTTTTGTAGAGAACACTTTACATCCCCTGCTAGAAGATTGTGACACCATACTTAAAGACACTAAATCTTTTCTAAAAAGACTATATGTTAAGTGTGCTAACATTGTAGATGAATATATGACACTGAGCAGAGTGGACGAGAGGTGTTGACTCCAACTCTTAGCTGAGATATACAAGTATCCTGTTTTTTTTTGATTATTTATACAGTTTATTGTTTCTAGCAATTTATATATAGCACTTTTATTGTAATCTGCACGGGTAACTGATTTGTTTGCAGTTAAAAGCATTCTGTATCTTTACAAATCTTTATCTGTTTAAAAACGTTCATTTTGTGTCTTTCTGTAGTGCTTTGTAGTTTATCCCCACCTGCCCTCCCTGTTGGTTTCTTGCTGTTATACTTGGTGGCTTTGCAGTTGCCCGCCCCTACTGTAGATCTGATCTGGGAAACTCCTTCCAGTCTAGTGTCATTAGCTCATTTTACCTAACAGGAAGAACATTTGATAAGGCCTTCTGTTTCTCCTTTTTCCCTTTCAAAAAATAAATAAATAAATAAAAAAATTTTGCCTAAATTTCCTTATGTTCTGACTGTGCTTCTCAAACATTTTGGAAATACAGAGTATATTTTAGAGCATTTATTTTAACTGTAATTGCCTTAATATTTCTACAACTCAAGTGCTTTAGGTTGCACTGAATCTGAAGTGTTTGTGTGTTTTAGCTGCTTTTCTGTATATAAAGACTTCTCTGTATATGTAGACTAGCTACTTATTCTGCTGTGTTACTGCCTCTTAAATCATTTTTCAGTTGTGCACTTGCCTTGCTTCATTTAAAAAGTTTTAAATTGCTAATTTTGTAGAGTTTTAATTGCATTTACTGTTTAGGACTGCACACTCAAGTGTGTTAGCCTTTTCTGCGTTTATTTACTGTATTATTGCATTGTTTAGCCTGTTTCAACAACAACAACAACAAATATATATATATATATATATATATATATATATATATATATATATATATATATATATACTATCTTGTTTGCTTGTTTCTCACCTTTTCTAGCCAGTCCATATCCCAGGCTTTGCTTGTCTCAGGACTTTATTTTCTGTGCTCAGAGCTATCCAGACCTTGCTGTGGTAGGGGGAAGTCCTACTGCCTACCAGTGGGACTGGTGAGCATTGTACTGCCTGTCTAGCGCTGGAGGAGTGGTTTCCAGCTCTGAAGTTGGAATTTTATTAGCCTTTTTGGGATGATTTCTATCTCTTTCAACTTTCTGGCTTAAAAACGCGTGTGTTTGCACATTTTTGACATCGTGCAGCACTGCGAGGCTACAGTTAAACTATTCCAGGTGCCAGAAAGTCTACTCTTCAAATTTTCCCTTAAAACTAGCTGGTTTCTCAGTAGTAGCACTAAAATCGGAACCCCTGTGACTAGCACTTGCACTACAACCTGCTGGAAACACTAGGAAGCCTGAAACTGATACAAGCACTCAGCTCTCCTTGTCAATAAGGAGAAATAAATCATAGGCACTAAACAGCCGCAAAGTACCTTGGAAAGGTAAGGGAAAACAGCTCTTAAACTTTACAAAAAAGCACCTAAACAGGCACGTCCAAGGGTCAGCTTCCGGTGATTTCTCCTGTCCACCTGGTGAATCTGGGCATACTGGGGCAATGCGGCAACTGCCTCATGTACACAGACAATCCTGTCCTCCTACCACCCAACACTACAACCTGTGAGAGAAGCACTTACATAGCCAAACTGATTGTGCTAGACAGTCAAGAGGAGAAGGCTAACACCTGCATTACATCTCTAGCAACTCATAGCCCTTCAAAACCCACACCATCAACACCCACACATAGCAACACTAAACCCACATATGCGGAGGCCCTTAACATTAACCTGCCCAAGCAACAGGGACCTCCGAAGCTGAAACGCAAGCAAGCACCAGTCACAACCAAAGTGACACATAGCTCACAACACCAGTGTGCCACCCAACAACAGCCCCTAAGGCAAGACAATGTACCCAACACTTTAGTCATAGGTGACTCTATAGTCAGGCACACTGATGTCACACTCACCAGGCTGAACAAGGAGAAAATTACAGTCAGCTGCCTGTCGGGTGTCAGGATCCACCACATAATGCATGCACTCAAGTCACTACACAACAAGTACAAATACGACTCTGTCATTGTCCATGCTGGAGTGAATGACTTGAGACGTACCTCCCTGGACTACATGAAAAGAGACATGGAAGTGCTCTTGGATCATGTGACCCAGGCAGGTATGACCCCAGCCCTGAGTAGCATCTTGCCTTCGCCCAGAATTATACCACAGTATATGGACAAAATGATTGACTTCAACAATTGGTTAAGCTTCTGGTGTCATACAAAGGGGATCCAGTATTTGTCTGCCTGGGAAGACATGATCAACAAACCATGATGCTTTGCCAGAGACGGTCTGCACCTGTCACCCCTGGGATTCAGGTTACTGGCTAAAGCTCTTGCCACCCCTATAGTGCCTTTTTTAGGCAAGGTTCAAAGGATAAAACCACCACCATAACAGATACAAGCATGCAAAATCTGAAGGTAATGCTACTCAATGCTAGAAGTCTAAACCTCAAAATGCACTCTCTCGAGGCACTCCTAAAAGTGGAGAACATCGATATCTGTGCAGTGACTGAGACCTGGTTCAAGGCTCCAGAGAGCACCCCTGCAATACCAGGCTACAATTCTTACCACACGTTTTGGCCACAAAACCAAGACCTAAACACTAAAGGTGGAGGAGTGTCCATATTCACCAAGGATATTCACACCTCCAGGCTCGTTGCCCAACACAATGCATCTGAAATTCTCCAGGTGCAGCTAACACTAGGTAAGACTGCAATCCATACTGTAGCTTGCTAAAGATCCCCCACCATACCCCAAGATTCTCACTACACCTTCCTAAACATACTGGAAAATATTAAGATACAACCAAACACCCTAATACTGGGTGATTTCAACTACCCTGCCATTAATTGGGAAAACTACTCAGGTACCAACTCCTTTTCCCAACGGTTCTTGGAATTTATAAATTTCAATGCCCTGGATCAACTAATCCATTGTCCCACCAGGGGCTCCAATATCCTAGACCTGGTCATTACCAACATGGGAGACAGATGCTCCACACCAGTGGTCACCCCCTCATTGGTCAGGTCTGACCATAAGCAAATCACCCTTGACATCCACATCCCCCCCCCTAGTAAGAAAAACCTCCTTAAAAAACTTCTCCAAAGCCAACTTCATGCTACTGAAGTCAGAAGTGACAAACTTCACAACACCCATGCAGACGGGATCTGGAAGTTCAACTGCAGAATCCTACACTAAGGCACTGTACGAGCACATCCACTTGTGCATGAATCGTGCCATCCCAAATAGAACCAAGATGATCTTCTCCAAAAAAGGAAGCCAATCTGGTGGTCCCCTGCTATAAACAAACTATACAACAGAAGGAAGAAACTGTTGCAGAAAAGAGGAAAATCCCAGGATGCAAAAAACTCCCTCACCAGCCTCAGTAAAAAGCTGAGATCCCTCATAAAATCTTCAAAAGCTAGTTATGAAAAGAAAATTGCCAAAGATTCCAAAGACAACCACAAGGCATTCTATAGTTATGTCAAGAATCTAAATGGCAATGCTCAGATCTGCTCTGAGCTACAACAGAATGGCATTAAATATACTGAACCCAAGGATATTGCCAATATCCTGGCAGATCGATTTAGTGCCAACTTCACCCACCTCACCCTAAAGGGCCCATCTCAATACCAAAAGATTGCCAAATTCCGATAATTGCAGCCACACAGGTAGAAACAGCACTCTCCAAAGCTAAGAATACAGCATCCATGGGACCAGATGACATCCCAGGCTGTGTACTACATGAACTACAAAATGAACTGGCACCCCACCTAAGTGTCCTGTTTAATCATAGCCTCACCTAAGGCTTCGTGCCCACTGAGTGGTGCACAGCTACAGTTATCCCGCTCCACAAGGGAGGATCCACCTTGGATCCTGGGAACTACTGTCCCATCAGTCTGACAAGCCTGATCTGCAAGGGCATGGAACACATTATCATGGAACTTATAAACAACGACATTGGCGACCTTCAAACACTGGACCCCACCCAGTTTGGGTTTGTGAAGGGCCGATCTTGTCACCTGAATCTGATTGACTTCTTCTAATCAGTCTCCAGAGCTGTGGACGAGGGTAAGGCAGTCCACACAGCCTATCTGGACCTCACCAAGGCCTTCGACACCATCCCCGATTCTAGAATCATAGATAAACTTACTAAGCTGGGCATAAATCCCTACATCACTCGATGGGTTGCCAACTGGCTTACTGACAGAACCCAGACTGTAAAAGTAGCAGACTCAGAATCCAGCTCCAGACAAGTGACAAGTGGAGTACCTCAGGGTTCAGTCCTGGGACCAGTCTTGTTTGGCATCTACTTTTCTGAAGTACAAGCCAACACAAATGGACTCTGGCTAACAAAGTTTGCAGATGACTGCAAACTGGGAGCCATTATTGAATCCCCAAATGATGTGGATATTCTACAAAAGGGCCTTACACAAACAGATGCCTGGTGCAAGAGCCATGGGCTCAAGCTTAATACCAAGAAATGTATAGTTATCCCCTTTGGAAAAAAACATGTACCCATGAACTACCACATAGGTGGCAGGACACTAAACATCGAAAGTGTGATGAGAGACTTAGGGACACAAGTGGACAGTGGTCTCACTTTCGATAACCACATCGCCACAACAGTCAGGAAATCCTTCTATGTGGCACACCTCATCACTAAGGGCTTTTCATCCAGAAAAAGAGGTCATTGTCCCACTGTACTCATCCCTCATTAGACCCATTATAGAGTATAATGCCCCATTTGGTATGTACCTCACAAGACATCTGCAACAGCTGGAAAGGCCACAGAAATACTTTACTAAAAGAATCACAGGCCTAAAGCAGATGCCATATGCTGACCATCTAAAAAAACTCCAGCTATACTCTGTGGCATATCGTCTACTCAGAGGTGATCTCTGCTTAACATACAAGGCCATGTCAAACCCTGAGCTGTTGGACATGCTCCACTTAAAGAAATCACAATCCCTCAGAGCCACACACTCCAGGGATCTAAACCTTATCATCACAATGAACAAAACATGCTGGAGGGATAGGTTCCTGACCCAGAGACTCCCCATACTCTGGAATAGACTGCCCATACATGTCAAGCAGAGCGCCTCATTGGCCCTCTTCAAAAGGAACCTTGATGATTGGATGGGAGATAGGAAATTCACCCCGGGGATCATGTCAGTTTCCCTGCTAGACAGGGGCCCAGAGAAGTAAATATAGTGGGAAGAAATTTCCAGGGAATTGTTATGTCTAGGCTTGCATAGGCCTTAGGGCCGATAGCCTAGTACCAACCTATGAACATATGTTTGTTACATTTGACACTGAGTCTCTCTTTTCAGTTATTTCTAATGACTGGGGTATCAAAAGCATTAGAGCTTTCTTGAATGAGGAAAAAGTGTTTTTTGAATGATAAAGTGAAACTCATCTGTTCATCTTTGGACATAGTACTAGAGAATAATTTTTGTGTTTTTGAAAAAGAGTTTTTTCTGCAGAAGGTTGGCATTGCTATGGGCACTGCTTGTGCAAATAGCTACACCAACCTGGCTTTAGTACAATGGGAGACTACAAACATCCTACATAATAATGCTTTTTATGAACACATTCTTTGGTACGTTCATTTTGTGGATGATTTGTTTTTGTTATGGCATGGCACTTTGGATGAATTGAAGGCCTTTATTGCTTATATATACACTACCACTGCTTATTGCTTCACTTGTGAGAATGTAGGGATAGGTAGAATTTGGACTGCATTTTTTATAGTGGGCATTTTAGATGCATGAGGCATGTTAGTTGTAAAACTGCATAAATATATATTACAGAAGTCAGTCATATCACATACTGATGGCATTGAGGGACAAGTCACACCCATTCTACTTGGGTACATTTACAAGTAACAGTATGCAGGCATCTGCCTTTCATTCATGTTTTTACACATTTATTTTACTATTACAGGTTCAACATTTACTCTGATAGTTCTGCAGTTACAACTGTTGTCATTTGAGGCTGACTCTATCTGATGCTAGCAGTACATAGCCATTACATGAGTATGTAAATGCTGTGACCATTGCCCGGCATCAATTTTACTTTATGTATGTGCATAGGATGAAAGCTGTACCCCTTAGGTGGTGAGCATGTGCACTATCTTTTGCTTCTTGGCCAGGGAGAGGACATTTTGTCCATGCCTATATCCATCTACAACCACAGCAGTGGGAGTTCCCGCCTCCTGCTCCTCACCTACATGTGGATGTGGTGACCTTTCCAGTGGTGGTGGAACATTTGCTCCTAGCCCTTGGTTTTCCTGCTGCAGCTGTTTTCACAGGATGATATTGTGTAGGATAGCACAGACTATGATAATTTCCAAAAAAGTACTGAGAATGTACTGCAAAGACCCCCAGTGTATCCTAGGCACTGAAACCGTGACTTTAACAACCCAAACACATGCTCTATGATACTTCTTGTTTGAGTGTGTGCCTCATTATAGCATTGCTCTGTGGGTGTGTGTCCATTTCTGATGGGTGTCATTAGCCATGTTTCAAGTGCATACCCTACATCTCCCAGTAACTGGCCTTGTGGGACATTACCCCTGGAAAACCTCTGGTAGATCTGTGAAGTGTGCCAGATATGGGAGTTATGGTAACTGCCGGGGTTGCTAGCAAGCACATTCAGAATGATTCCCCTAGCATTACACATGACTTTGCAGTTAATGGAATGGAATCTCTATCTGTTGATGTAAACCCTTCTCTGTTCCCCGGGTGGTGCTTTGATCTCAATTTGCATCTAGTCTATGGCACCCAAGACTTTAAGGAAGTATGCTATAGGGTAGAACTCCTGCATAATTCTAGTTCTGTCCTCCAGGGTGGGGGGAGAATATATATAGTCACTGGAATGATGTAGCATAACATTCAGGATCTGGTGTAGGATCCTGACTGCTGATGCGTGTGACACCTCCAGCATGTCCTCTGTGGGTCATCAAAAGGTTCCTGTAGCTAATATTCTAAGAACTACACATTGTTTGGTCTCCATAGGTATTGGTTTCAATTGGTTTGCCCTTGCTGTAGGGTGAGGACGACAGAGGTTGCAGAGTTCCTTGAGTATGTCTCTGTCCACCTGGTGTAGTGCTCTATTTCTCCCCTCATGCAGACCATGAAAAGTTAAATGGGGTCTAAATACCCTTCTCCGCCTTGCTCATGGTCTTTCAGCAGCAGAGACTTGAGCCTGTTGCACATAGACACGCAGAAGAGCAGCAGCCCCTAACATTCTTTCCCTCCAGTGTAGTATATGTGGCTGTATTCCAGTAGGTTTTGGAGTACAAGGCAAAAGGCTACACTAAGTGTACACAATTGCTTTATAGCTTGTTAAATAGCTCTGCCATCTTGGATTGGTTGATTAGCATACAGTTCAGCTGCTTATGCAGTAATTAACATGCCACGATGTTTACCATGTTTGCGTGGATCTGTACATCAAATTCAAATTGGAGCACTACTGTGTGCATGTGGTTTCAGTGAGCCATGTAGGGTTTATTGAATCCTGCCCATCAAAGTAACAAACATTTAAAGAGGTGATTATGATTTCAGTTACACTATAGCAAAGCTATCACTTAATTTCACAGTGCATAGCCCTCAACTGTCCATATTTCTGCCTGTTTTTGGTCAGTTCCTCATAAAATTTGTGGCTTCCTGGCACATCATTTAGGATTGAAGTCACTAAATAATAACATACATTTTGAGTTTCAGACTTCATATCCTTCAAAAATGTATAAAAACATAAATCCTGTTATTCTAGCAAATTTCTAGGTTTATAAAAGCAATATTGTCCCTATGTTTAGGGCTTTGCCCCCATTATTTTAGGCTTTGTCCGGATTTTCTGTGCTAAGAGGTTGAGTGGTATGATTTATATTATAATAGGTTTTATTGTCATTCCTCTATCTATACATTGCAACACACTGTAACTCCTGAAATCTGAGAATGTTAAGCTGCACAGATTCTTCATAGTTACAAACAAAACCATTTTATATGCTCCTCCATTCTAGCTACTAACATTCTTTCTTTCTTTTTTTCCAGAATAAAAATCAAATTTATTGTTTTACAATTTGCATGTTGGCTACAGTAATATTTTACTCAACTTTTAGGGTGAACAAAACATTAGTTTCACATCAGAATTACATTTTCATCATTTAAAAGTTCTATTAGACATATTTTATTCCATTTCCCACTAATTTGATTAAACATTCCTGTAAGTTTATTGCCCTTTATAAGAAAATCATATTTTCAATCTGCCCATTGTTTAAGAATTACTGTCTTCAGTGAATTAGTTATTTTAATAACTTTTTCTACTGCATATTGTGTAGTATTATATTTATCAGCTGTTTGAATCACAGTGTGTATTCCGGATTTCCTAATTTCCTATTATTATTTATTCCTAATGGACATGTTCTTGCTATGTTCTTTTCAAGAGATAGAACTGATGCAGTTTTGCTTAATCCAGTATCTGATAGGAGTGCTCCAATAGTCTACACTTTTCTGTTAATATTGTTTTTACTCTATGATGCCATCTGAAGTATTTCTAATAATAGTAGTAAACTGTGAATATGTGCAAATTAAAACAATAAATTTGGGTTATACTGAGCATGACTTTATCAGGCTTTTTATACTGAAAAGAAAAAGTGTTGCATTGCAAGAGTGTGCATTAGGCATGAGAAATGAAAAAGTAAGGAAATGCTTTGGCTCAGCACCATGCAGTTTAACAGGATGAAGTGTATGCAATTGTAATGTATAGATGGGGGGACATGCTTTTATTACAATGTGAATCAAAGTGACAAGGTCTCTTTGACTATAATAAAGGGCAGGGCTTTAATGGTGACATAATACAAAATGTGGTTTATAATTGAGAAGTCTGAAAAACTTTAAATAGTATTGCTTTAAGCATCAATAGTTTTAACTATATGCATATGCTGATTGGCTGGCCTGTAAATATAAGCATACAAGCATTTGCTTATTTAAATAATTCTTATATGGAGATGTATTTTAGCTTTCCCAGAGAATTAATATGTTCCATAAGCTGTTTTTATAATTTTAATAACTTTTTACACTTCTTGTAATTTAACTCTTGCCCCCTCATCATCTTTCTGACTATCTTCATAATCTTTATGGTTACATCTAACTATTTCTTGCCTTTGTCACCTTTCCACTTTCTGACAAATCTTGTTTTTACTCAAAAAGCTAATATTGTTATCAAGATTACGCTAACACCACCTTGATCTCCTATGTATGCAGAACTGCTAAGTATCTTCCATCTTGTTATATAAAATTCTTCCACCTGGGCTTGCCCACACAGTGACCTGACCCATTTACTTTCTCAGAACTTATGTTTTATGCCTGCTTCATCCTCTTCATATATCTAGGATCTCCTATCGTGCTTCCTTCCCTCTTTCCTACATTACTCTGCAGCCAAAAATATGTATTGAATGTTCATAATAGTTACTTCCTAATACTATACTTATACTCAGGATTGCACACCATTTCCATACCTTCTCCAGTTCCTCTTCCCTCATTGCGGTACTCTTCTGTCTCTCTGTGTCTTCCATCTTTTCTACATTTGTACCATTTCCACTTTGTTTCTTTCTTACTGTTAGATCCATATTATTACTTCCCTTATCCCCCTTGCTGCATGAAATATCCTGGGCCTTTCTTTTACCTCTACTGTTCCTTGAGCAGCAAATAACTTCACAACTCCTCTTCTAGAATTCCTTCCTTTTTCTGCTAGTTTGGGAAAGCCCTGAACCTTACCTTAGCATGTCCTGCAGCTTCCACCTAGTGACCTTCCTTTCCACGTGTGGTTGCTTTTGCGCTTATTACCTTCTCCCATCTTCTCATTTACCACAATTCATCCACTTCTGTCATACCGTAATTGATATAGCCAACTCTTCAGGTACGAGTGGATGAAAATGAATGCACAGAGGATTGACAGAGGACTGGAATCCCTGAACTGCATTCACCAGAAAAAAATACTGAAAACCCTTTTTAATTGTTTTTTGCAGAGGTACAAGCTCCCCTGCACCTCAAAGTTATATATATATATATATATATATATATATATATATATATATATATATATATATATATATATATATGCTTCACCGTGGGGATGGAGTTCTTTTGGTGATGCAAAGCATTGTCTTTGCATCACCAAAAGAATCCTTATCTTCCATTGATTTCTTTAAAAAGTAAAGTCCTGACATCCTCACAAACTACTCTAGCACTGTATCAGTTCTTTCTGGCATCAACTGGCAGTTGTCCACATACAGGTGAAACAATACTCTACTATCACCTTTCTGCACCCCACTCTATAATTTTTTCTATCAGCAACAACCTTGTCAGCTTTTTAGTCACTCGAATAATGAGTCCAGGGATGAGCAGGCATTCCTACTGCATTTCTCTTTTGACGTCAACTTTCTTTGCTGTCCCCCTTTTCATAAAACAACTTTTGACTGAATATTTTTAGATCCAGGTCTGTTTCACTCCCTGTAACAATTTTTTCATATCTCTTCCCTGTTAACACTTCTCCACAAAGACCTCCAGCCCACAGAACTAAAGGCCTTTTTAAGGAAAGAAATAACTAATCTTATACCATGCCCAAGATTTAGGAACTGATGACTCATGACTGAATAACAGTCTAGACATTGGTGCAGCGGATGATGGAAGAGGGAGATAAGGATGAAAGGCCAGTGCCAGAGGTAGTTTGGATTTTTGCAATACTGGCATCTATAGGAGGAGTAGGTGAACAGCAGGTAGCGCTATGGACTGGGCGGTATATGCCTGACCTTGCCAAACCAGTTATAATAGTCTTCAATGAATGTATATGTGGGAGTACACACTTATTGCGGGAAGATACAGAAGGCCCTCATAGTCACATGTGAGTGTATATGACTATCACATGGGTAAGCGCTATTTTATAGAAACATCCCTTGACTCAGCATCATAATGCTGCACTCTCATGGAGTGGATTAGCTGGGTATCTCTGTGGCCTAGAAAACAATTATAAGTAAATAGGAAGAACAGTCCATCCTGAAACATTCACATGGTCTCAGTCTGAAGATATAAACTGGCTCTTAGGCTACCAAGTCAAGTTTAAGACCCACCTCTTAGATGAAGCAGATGTCAGATGCAGAGTAGGGTCCAAAACATCTTCAAGCCTGCTTGGATGATATTTCTTCTGGTTAGCCCTGCTGGACAAAGGATGAGTAAGCTAAAGCCTCATAGGAGCAGAGCTGATGACGAGCAGCAGGGAGGCAAAAAACATCCATAAATAAACAAATCTAGTCCTTTCACAACTCCTATCCTGAGCTTCTATCTCTTTGATAAAATTGTCTCCTCCCATTAAATCTTCTTCTGGCCTATGTCTCACGTGCCTTACTTGCCCCTTTGCTATAATTTGTGGTAGCTGTCTGTCCAAATGGGTTGAGAACAGTTTTGCTAGAATGTTACTATCCACACTAATAACTTAAGTGTGGTGTTAATGCTTCAGATCTACTGGATGACCTCTTTTTAGTAAGAGTATCACAAGAGCCTGCCACATGGTTTCATTGGCAGTTACTGGATGTGTAGCCCAGGGGGAACACTTCACAATGCCGAAATCCTGAAAGATCGAATTTCATATGGCCGAGACCATATCATCGAACTTTCGGAATCCCGACATTGTGAATGGAAATCTGCATATAGCACGGAATGGGAGATTTCCCTTTTCCTCGCTGTAGTGCGATCTTGGAATTGGAATATTTAAGTAGCGGGGGTGTGCAGGGGGGGGGCTTACCCCCTTGCAAAAACATTTTAATTGTTGTTTTTTTTTTCTTTTGATTTGTTTTGGAATTTCGATATTCAGAAACATCAATCCTATGGTCTCGATCATATGAAATTCGATGTTTCGGAATTTAGGGATTCTAAAGTCAATCCAGTCCAGGAGACCATTAATAAGCCTAGTCCAAATTCCCAATTGTTGTCTAGTTAAATGACTTGTTTAAAGTCATACAATAGGCAAATGAAGGTGGGAAAATTCAAAGCCTGTTCTCTTGGCATACCGGAAGCAGCTTTAGTCCACTGCGCTAATTGCCAGCCTGTGATGAGGAACATTGGAGATTGAAAGAGGATAATGCATGTCTCTCTCTTACTGAATTCCTCTGTTAATACTTTCACAACATCATTAACTCCTGATTAATATAATTCAACTGAGAATTCATTAGGGCCCCATGCATTTCCTAATTTTAATTATTTAATTGCCGTTCTGATCTCCTTCTCTTCTTTCCTTCTATTTAGTTTGTCCTGGTCCTTCTGGGTCAGTGTAAATATCCTTCAGTCTGTAGCCACAGTTACATTCCTCTGCTTCAAGCCCATTCTAACATTACTACATTGCCTATAAAACAATACAACTTTGTTTTATGTCTTTGTTATCATATATCACATATTCATTCATCTTTTTATCTCTTTTACCATTTTCTGTGTCCTGTGTTTCTTAAAGGTCCTAGCTAACCACTTCCATCACATCCATTTGGGTCCATCAATATTTCTTCCATCACATGTTCTCTGCTCTGTTCTAGTCAACATCTGAATATTTTATGTCCTTTTACAACTTTAATTTTTCCTTGCTTAACTCCTTCACCTGTGCCTTTTCTCCCAGATCTTATTCTGTTCACCCAGTAAGTGGCCCAGTTACCATGCTTTATCCCCTATTTCAGTCTACAATGCCTCTCCTCACTCATTGTTTGCCCCCCAATGTCTGGTTTTAATCCATTCTAGTAGTAGCACCCCACTCCCATTCAGCTGAGTTTCCTCTTCTCTGCCTTCTTGTCTGTTTTACCTCACTATCTCCACCTTATATAGTCTCTTGTTCATTGCTTACAGGAGAATGTTCTGAGACTCTCTCAGCTGTAAAGATTATGATATTTGTTTGTTCTGATCTGTACCCTTTTGTTTAGAATCTATCTTGTGTACTGGTTTGTGTTAAATTCTTTCCTGTAATGCTGTATTCCCTCCTATCCTGTGCACTGCTCTTCATATATCTTACCCAGTGATGTAACCAGGCATGCACCATATAAACCATGGTGTACACCTTTCTAAAATAATTTGCTTTGTGCTTGAAATTAATGTTTACCATATGTGTATTTTATTTAGTTATAGATATTGTAAAAATAAAAAGCGTCAGTCTGACAGATAGTGTTGAACTTATTTTTAAGACTGCTGTCTGACTGATCAGGCCTCTCTTTTTAAGCCTGTCATTTCAAGAGTTATTATTATTATTATTATTTTGCAGTGTTGTAAAGTATGCTGTCCAGAGACGTGATTTATCTTGGGTGGAGGAATGGTTTGTATGGCTACACTTGGTATTGGGCATGGGTGTTATTACATTCTGCAAGTTGGTATACAAAATTCTGGCCATAATCTTGATTCTCTCATCCTCCATTTTGTATTATTTTACTTCCTGTTTATAAAATACCCTGTCTTCTTCTGTTTGCAAGTTCACATTAAAGTCACAGCATATTATTTATACATCTATGTTCCCACCACCTTTCCCCACTTCCTCAGCAGTTATTTGTAGAATTGCTCATCATCCCTATTCAGTGCATTAACACACCCAGTTTTCCATCTAAATTCCCCCATACTTACCATGACCATCAGAATCGGGCATTTCTTCACTCATCTTCACATCTTCACAATCTGCCTGCATTTCTAAATTAAATAAGGTCACTTTTTCCTTTTGTCTCCTGTACATTATGAGCTAGTCTCACTTCAGGGAATTCTATTCACCTCAGCTTACCTCCAGCTCTAATTTGCAACTTGTTTCATAAGCAGGTACCCCATCTCCTCCTTCTTCTACCAGTTTGGCACTACATTTTAACCTGCTTGGTTTACTATGATTTGTACTGCCAAAGTACAAAGTGAAAGTTAAGAGCCAGTTATCTGATGAATACTCATTCCACCTCAAATCTGAGAATTTGCCATAAACATCTCATGGCTCCAGGCAAAGTGACAGGCAAGTGGGTGGGATGGAGAGAATGAAAAGTTCACAAATGATGTAGCATCTAAACGTGGCCGTGGAAGGAGAGGCAGTATACTCACTAGATATATGGAGCATGTGGCCACTCCAGTTGTTGCACAAAAGTAACATAATTCTCATTTATAATGCAATAAATCATGAATATTTGTCAGGCGTTCTACTAGGTTAAATTAAACTTTGTGTGAATTTTGACTAAACATTTGACCAGGTTTTCTCCTATCATGCAGTGTGGGCCAAGAAAATATAATAAAAGTAATATGCTAGAAAATGCTGCAATACATGTAAGGAACTAAAGTGGGTTAGTAATAATGTAGGTCATTGACAGGTTTGTTTGTCCAGAAGATGCAAGACAGAGTTGGGTAGGGAAGTGTTATCTGTTACAAAATAGAGTAAAATATTATGGTGTACAGAAAGGAAGGTAGTTTGCTACTAGGGTCTGACTTCTTTTTGGTAGAAAGCACAAGATCTGTGCAACTTCTGAGTAGTAGCTTTGGTGCTTATCCATAGTTACTACATTTTCTACATCTTCTGCTATACAGAGGCAGAAATGAAGAACATAAGTAGGGTCCAGTGCCAAATATGCTCAAGGGAAATACAAGGCTTACAGTAGTGGATGCACCCTCAGTAATGTATGATTGTCCATCACTGGGTTGCACACCGAAAGCTTGAATGAAGCCTAAATCACGGCATCCAGAAAATGCTGAAGTATAATAACCTGAACTACATTGCAACTTTGTATCCAGGTTTGAAAAAAAAAATAAACAAAAAAAAACATGACACTGACCTGCAAGATTATGTCAGTGATGGCAGGAGAAAGTCAAAGATACTTTAATTCAATGAGTAGTAATTGGAAAAGAAGAACTGTAGTGGAAATGTAGACTCCACCACTAAAAATGTGTAGGTCAGTGCATATACATACTTTTCTGTGCTAAGATATAAGCAGCCTGACAACATGAATTCAGCCATGGAGCCTAGTCGCCACCTACTCCGTATGGCATTACTATTGTAGTTTATTTTTTTCTCATTTATAGAAAATGCATCAAGACTGATCAGGGTTTAATCCATGCTTAGCTGAGGTCAGTGTCTACTTCTACTTCCTTCAATTTATGACTATTGTTGAAGATATCTTACAGAGATGTGGGGCTCATTGAAGCCATGATTTAAAATACTTTTGATTGGTATTAGGAAGGCTTATTTTTATGGAGGCATGATTTCCTATTGGCTGTAAAGCAGAGCTGATTGCTAAGATGGTGTGTACAAGAAATACTTTCTATAAATGAAGGCTGTTGGTGTAAAATTGCTACCTGGTTTTTGATGTCAGTGGTGGAGAATGCACTTTTTTAGGTCTCTGGGCTCATAGGTGTTTACTAGGCTAACAACAACATGGGCCTTTTTAAGCCTAGCCATGCATCCCAAATCTCTGACAAGTTCTGGTACCCTTGATAAGTGTAAGCATTTACACGTTGCATGTATCCATTAGAGTCATAGCTGCCAAGTCAGGGATGAATTTCCTTTTCCCAATCCAATTGACCAAGTTACTTGAATGGCGTTAGAGAGGAACTCTGTTTCACATGGATGGTGATCCTGTTCCAGAGACGGGATAGTCTCTGGGATATATATCTTTCTCTCCAGGAGGTCCTATTTATATGAAAGGCAAAGTTTAACTTTTTAGAATGGGTAATTCTGATGCTTTCTTGTTTTATGGATATGCAGGAGGTCCATCAGAGTGGGGTCTGACAATGACATGTATGCCAGGCATATATCTCCTCCACAGCTTGTAAGACACAGAAAACAATGATAGGGCCTTGAAGTTGTCTGCACAGGACATTTTACTTACGGCCTGTATTCTTTTAGTGAGGTGCCTCCATGGACATTCCAATTGCTGGATATGCCTGGTTAGTTACATACCAAACGGGGCACTGTACTCAATGCCAGATCTGATGAATGCCGAATACAGTGGAACAATGGCTTCCTTGGACCTAGATGTCATATCTTTGTTTATAAGTTGCACAACATAGAATTATTTCCTTACAACTGTAGATTTGGGATGGCCAAAGGGTAGATTACTGTGTATGTGTGTCCCTAAGTCCCTGACTACTGGGTCAGCACTAAGGGGTGTGTTGTCAATATGATAGTTATCAGGGGTGGATGACTTCCCAAAGGATACTATTATACTTTTCTTGGCATTTAGTTTTAGTCTATGGCTCTGCCACGAGTTGTTTTCCTGTGTCAGCCCTTCCTGGAGAACATGTGTGTCAGTGTGGGACTAGGTGACAGCTCCTAATTTGTAATCATCTGCAAATTTAGTTAGCCAGACACCATTGAAATTAGCCTTGACTTCAGAGAAGTAAATTGCAAAAAGGAATGGTCCAAGGACCAATCCCTGAGGGATTCCATCTGTGACTGGCCTCTTTGTAGAGGTGGACTCCCCAGTTTTAATTTCCTGATAGGTCATGTTTCATGCTATTTAGAAGCCATCCTGGGATATTATCTGGGTTTACTAATGCAGTGTTCTTGGCGTTAGAGGGAGCATTAGGGACATGTTCCTTACTGATAGCAGGGGGAATTATATTTGGTGGTATTTCCTGAGGGAAGGTTGAGGGGAGGAGAGGGGTAAAGTCAGAGATGAATTTGTTAGCCAGTAGGTTTGCTATATCATCTGGCTCAGTATAGGTGGATCCATTTACAACGAACTCTGCACACAATTGTGTATTGCATTTGAGGTTAAGGACATAGCTAAAGAATGCCTTGTGGTTGTCTTTGGCCTTGGAGGCCAAATTTACCTCAACTTTGGCTTTGATAGACTTTATTTGTCCGTTGAGTTGTTTGTTTAGTTTGATGAAAGTGCTTTTATCCTGTTGGGTGCTGCACCTCCTAATTTTTGCCATGATTTTCTTCATTCTGTTATGCAGCCTATTGATTTTGTGATTCCACCAGGGGGGGGCCTGTTATTTTGGAGTTAGTTCTTTACTTCCTGGTGGGTACAGCTGCCTCTCTGCAGCTTATTAACATGCTTGTATAGAGTTTCTCCGAACAGTTCTGAATAGGCAGCAGTGTTGTCAGGGTTTATGGGGGTTTTAAATGTTGCCAAGTTATCACTTAATAGCAGGAAGTTAGCCTTGGAGTAGTTCCTGAATATTCCAGGATTAGTTGGGGGTTCAAGTTTTATTTTTACTTTAAAGGAGACCATTTTGTGGTCTGACCTTACCGGGGAAAGCATCACACTAGGGGGTGTAGAGCACTCTCCCAATGTTACAGAGGACCAAATCCAGTGTGGTTGCACCCCTGATTGGTATATTGACAATCGCGTCCCGGGAGTTCGTGTTTACAAAAGCCAGGAATCTCTGTGCCTGTACATTTGGTGTCATATAGGATTCCCAGTTAATAGTGGGGTACTTAAAGTCACTCATAAATATGGTATTGGGTCGGATAGTGAGTGTTTCTAATAAGAATTTAAATACATGGTATGGGTTTCCTGGGTCATAGAGGGGGGAACTATAGCTTGCAAAGGAGTGGTATTATACTTTGCCCATGGCGATTTGAACATGGAGTAGCTGAAGTGCATTATCCTGTTTGACCAGCCTTTTGGTATATTTATTTTTGATGTAAATCAAGACACCACTAGCTTTAGTCCCAGTCTGTGTAGTAGCCGGTCTAAATGTGTGGAATGCATTATAACCTTGCACTGTTGGTGTGCACTCCATGGCCTTAAACCATGTCTCAGTGACCACACAGACATCAGCATTTTCTAGAGTGAAGAGAGCTTCTATGGAGTGGAGTTTTTTGTTTAGACTCTGAGCATTGAGTTGTAATGCCTTTAGATTTTCTTGGTTTTCATTTGCTATGTTGGAAGCACTTTCAGTTTGGTATTGCCTAAAAAGGCACTATGAGGAAGACAGTGTTTTAGCTAATATTTGAAAGCTTAGAGGGGAGAGATGGAGACCATCTCTAGCAAAGCAGTGTTGTCTGTTGACCATCTCCTTCCATGCTGACAAATATTGTACACCCTTCGAATGACACCAGAAATTAAGCCAATTATTAAAGTAAGTTATATTTTATTCGTATTGTGGTATCATCCTTGGAGAAGGTAAAATGCTCTCAGTGCTAGGTTCATACCAGCCAGGGATACATATTTTGAGAGCTCCATGATGTCTCTCTTCATATAGTCTGGGGAGGTATACCTCAGGTCATTTACACCCATATGGACTATGACTGTGTCCTACTGGTAGTTGTGGTCCAGTGACCCATGTGTGTGTAATGTGGTAGATCCTAGCCCTTGGTAAGCAACCGACTGTGACTTTCTCCTTACCCAACTGCATGAGAGGGACATCAATGTGTCTCACAATGGAGTCTCCAAAGACCAGAATGTCGGATTGTGTGGTGGCTTGCCTTATAGGCTTAGAAGAAGGGGCTCCCTGAGATGTGGCTGCATGTGTTGATGTGAGTGCTGTTTTGAAAGAGTGCATTCAGGGATGCCAAGGGTATTTGTTATGTGTACTTCATCTAGGAGGTCTTTGAGGATTAGAAATGTTACATTTAAGTGCCTCAGCATATGTGGGTCTATATGTCTGCTTTGAATTGTGTGTGATAGGTGCAGCATGTGTACTACTGACAACCTTATTGACATTAGGAGTACTTTTATGTGAGAGCTTTGTCTCCAGTGACATTGTGCAAGTACATCTCTCACATACCATATCAGTTTGTTTGAGAATTAACTGGTTGTCAGTAAACATGAAGCAATTTTTACATTGCCTCAGGATGCCCATATCCACCAACAGATATAGTGGGAAATGTCATATTTATGGCAACAGACCCTTTTTATTGATTAGATAGCTGGGGTGAGAACATAAAGCAATGCATTTTGCAGCTCTGGGGACAGTGCTTGTTAAAGCAAACTAGTTGTCCTGTGTGCAACTGGGTAAATTTCAATTGTGCTTTTACAGTAAAAATGTCACTCAGAGTGTTTGTGTCTATACAGGACACTGCCAAACATTTGAGGGGAAACTAATAAGTAAACCTTGAAAATTTAAGGATGAAGTATTTAGGAAGATGTTCTGAAGTTAGAAACAAATCAAGCAGTATTTATTTAAAACAAAGAATTAGCTTGCCAAGAATGATGAAAAGAGGGGAGTCACGTGAATGGCTACTGCCTGGATACTACTAGTGCTAGTCTCACCACAGCTTCACTCAGCTGGGATACAATGCTCCTTTGCTTTTTCTCTTACCAGAAGCAAAGCATTAGTACCAATCCCAAGATGAGAAGCAGACCACAGGCTGTTTGGTGATCCACAGTCTTGTCCCAGATTGTACAGGGGTCTGTAGCACAGACACTCACTGCCCAACCAGAAACAGTCAGGAATCAATGCACTCTGCTCCTTATCTCATCAGGAGCAGAATATAATCACAAATTCAAAGCTGTCACCTGTGAAGCAGTTACTAGACTTTCTGATCAGTAGTCTCTGGGAATTACTGTCCCTGTGCTCCTCCTCTCAACATAAAAAAACAGAAACACTAATCCCAAGATGACTACTGAGAGGCAGAATATGGGCTCTCCTATAATTGGTGGTCTTGCAACAGATGTTGCAGATTTTAAAGGTAACATGGAACAAACGTTTTACTATCTTAAGCACTGTGGTGTGCACTAAGCAGTTAGATATGAAAGAGGGGTTAACTTATGCTTTAGGGGTCTAAATGGAGAGCCACTAATTTTAAAAGAGCAAGATAGATTGAAAGGGGGTGGGCATTTTGTATTCTGGTTCTATGGAATACAGTGGGAATAAATTTAAACAGTTGAAGGGGAGTGATTTGACAAAATGATAATTTTGTACTTATGACAGCCCATGAAAGGGGAGAGGGAAGGAGATCTGTGGTCAAATTAATATAAGAGGCAGACAACTAGAAAGACAGTTGAGTTTAAGAACACAATAATACCAGGCTTGGAGGGAGGGAAAAACTTTCTGTGTGACTCACAAGAGATACAGCTGTGGTCTCTTTCCTAGTTTTAATATACAGTTAAAAGCAGAATACAAGTAAAACACAGTGTAAAGAAAACAAATCACAATATACAAAATAACAGAAGGCAATAAATAATACAAAATACAAGAAAGCAAAAGCAATCTAACATTTCCCTCACAGCAAGGTGTGGCAGAATCTGGGTGAGCTTTTCCAGTAAAGCTTTGACATTTTTTTAATGTATCCCTTAAATAGAAGGCTCCTAGCTCCACCCTCAGTTCACAGATAATTAACCTTAATTGACATGTTCTATCCAGAGCTGGATCATGGTCAAATGGGGCCCTAGGCAGGGTAATATATTGGCCCCCCAGAGCAGCCCCTTTTGCAGCAACCCCCCTCCACCCCTGCCACAGCAGCCCCCTCCTCAGCCATTCCAGTGTTCCATTGCTTGGCAATTTCTCCCCAGTTACCATAAACACTGTTCAAACCTATCAGTGTGCATACTGTTTTCTTATTTACTTCTACAATGATTACAAATATTGAAATAAAATAGCACACAAAACAGTGATAACCATTTGCTAAACAAACAATACAGTCTCACAATGAAAACAGACTTAGCATGAGCAGTAAACTTCTCTGCCATTGAAACTCACATTAATTGAAACAGCATTAAAGCCCACATTCAAATAAAATGCACCTGGCCAGTGGGGAATTATGTTTACCTTTGGGCTGTTTTCGAACCATAGGCTCATTGCACATATTTTTCGGGCCACTCATACATGTATGTGTTCTTTGATTCACCTTCCTGATTGTATAAATTATATTCCTTGCATAACACAACACCACTTGTTAGAACATGCTTTAAATTTGTAATTTTGAATGATTTTTCTGTAAGCAATGAAACAAAATGTATGACCCAGTAATAACAAAAGTGCCCATTTCAGAAAATTTAACCATAAAAAGCCACTCAGATTTATGTCATTACAATGCACCAGTATTAGTCAATAAGCACAGTTGTTGCAGAAGTAAAAGTCATCCAAATAATTCCACATTAAAGAGATCTGTAACTAATGAAGAGGTTGCTACTGACAAACAATTTTACATTTCAGTGTTTCATCCTCAAATTCAGTACCTGCTGCCCTTAAAGAATTACTTGCCTATGTTAGATTAAACAATTGGTAAATTGGTAATATTGCAATAGGGAAAGACTGACAAACTGACACAAGTTCATAGTTACTATCACATGCACTGAGGAGTGCAGAACCCCTATCTCCCTTTAAATGCACCAAATAATCCACTATCAAAAGGGCACTGTAATATCAGCACTCCATATACATGGTGGCGGAGTAAAATCCGCAGTCTTCTGCACCAAGGGTAATTATGCTACTTCTTCTTCTTCTTTCGGCTTTTCCAGTTAGGGGTCGCCACAGCAGATCATCTGTCTGCTCATGATTGGCAGTGGAGTTTTACAGTGTCGAGTTGCCAGCCCGGCACCCAACCTTCCACAGAAGACACACATTCACACCTAGGGCCAATTTAGAGTGTCCAATCCAACTACTGCATGTCTTTGGGATGTGGGAGGAAACCGAAGCACCTGGAGGAAACCCACGCGACCACAGGGAGGACACGTAGACTCCACACAGAAGGCACCCCAGCCGAGAATCGAACCGGAGAACCTCTTGCTGTGAGGTGCTGGGCAATTATGCTACTAAACAGCAAAAATAGCAAGCCTTCCAACAAACAAGACACCAGAGTGAAAAATTCTCAAGTTGTTTAATTTCTTTCTGGTACCTCAGCTTTTCGCCTTCAAGGAATATTAAACATCACAGTCCATCCCTCTTTTATACACACCCAGTCAATTAAGTTAATTACAATCAGACAAAATTCATAGTTTTTAAAGGCACAGATTAGAATATTTTTCTTTTAAAATCCTTCTATGTTTTAACAATTCTTAAATACAAAAACACCATATATTTTGTACAAATATTTTCAGTTTATAACTGACATTTTCATCCTGAAACTTTTCATTATAATGTCAAGTTACTATTTTCATACCCCTAGGTTGTAATATTCTGAAATTTATAATCATCCTGCATTCTAATCTATTTAACTCTTCCTTAAAGTTTCCCCCATGAGCCATATAAGGATGACCCAGGACACTACAAATCAAACCTGTGTTACACCCTCCATGAGTGGACATAAAATGTTCAGCTAGTGTTCCTGAATCCTCAACATTACCTTCCTCTTGGTTTGTCCTACATACCGTTTGACCCTTTCACTTGCACAACCAACAATATAAACAACACCCTGTGAGTTGCAAGTGTAATTTTCCCTTGCTTTGTACCTCTTTCCATTTATTTTACTACCATCTACATTTTGCACCCTATTACATACACTGCAGTTACCACACAGTCTCATTCCTGCCCTATCTATGTTAGGAAAAATTCCACCCTCATTACTCAAAATTTCTTTTAAATTTGCAAACCTGCCATATGAAAAGGTTATGTGTTCAGGGAACATTCTTCCTACATCCATATCCTCCCTCACCATATACCAAAAATTTCTAACAACCTTCTCAAGTATCTGACTAAATGGTGAAAACTTTGTCACAAAAAATAATCTTTTTTGATCTTTTTTTCCTAATTCATTCTACCCTGACCTTCTCTATCATTTCTTCTTGTTCTTCCTTTCTTCCCTTTTACCACTACTTCTTTAGCCTGATTTAAAAGGGTTCCAGAATAACCCCTACACTTCAGCCTTTCAAGATTCTCATCTAAATATACTTGCTTTGCCTCCTTCTCTGATGTATTCCAAAATATCCATTTTAACTCACCTAAAGGAAGGGCCTTAATCAAATGAGGGGGATGCATACTCCCCGCATGCAGGAAATTGTTCACTGCAGTTGGTTTTCTATAGGGTCGTGAAGTGGTGAAGGAGATATGTTCGTTTTTTGCTGCAATTATGCTACTAACACTGCTTTCAAATTCTACAGCACAAACAGTGAGTTCCATTTGCTAAACAAAACCATTAGTTTCACATTGAAAACAAACTTAAAAGAGCAGCAGTAAACTTCTCTTCGCTTGAAACTCACAATTCTATGAAAATACATTGAAACTCACAATTCCCTGAAAATGTACTAAAACTCAAATTTACAATTCTGTCAGCAGTATGGTAGTTGGTGTAGAGGATTCACGCTGTTGTCTGCTGTAACTAAATTACAAGTCAGGCCTGATCAAGTTTGCCTAACCCCCCCCCCCCAAACTAGGGCATTGCATACCATACTTCCATACCTCTCAACTTCTTAGCATAAGAAATCTGGACAAAGCCTAAACAATAGGGAGGGGCAAAGGTCCATAAATAGAGACAGATTATAAATATTGGTCTTATAGACTTAGAAAGTTGCTAGGATAACAGCATTTGCCTAAGCATGCATTTTCTGAAGGAAATGAAGTCAAAACGTAAATGTATGACATTATTTAGTTCATTCCTCAGTGATTTGCCAAAAAAACACAAATTTTACGAGGAATAGGCCAAAATATGACATGGCAAAAATGTGGACATTTGAGAAGTATGCATAACTCTTAACCTCTTAGTGCAAGAAATCTGGACAAAGTCTAAAATAATGGGGATACAGTGGGCCAAAATTAGGGATAGATTTTAAATGTTGTTCTTTTTTTTACTCAGAAAATTGCTACACTAAAATGATTTGTGTTAGCATGCATTTTATGAAGGATGTGTAGTCTAAAACTCATATATATGTTCTTATTTAATGACTTCATTACTCTGTAATTTGCCAGAAAACCACATGTTTTATGAGAAACAGTAACGTTCAAAAGTGTCCCCTGCGCCGCGTAAGCCCGTGCCGGCTCTCGTATCAACAGTGAAGAAGTTTAGCCAGTAGTAACAGACATGGTATGAAAAAAAAACATTGAAAAAGTTGTATAGAATAGTAGCATCACGCATTAAACCGGTCAGTTTTTCAGTCGTTAATTTGAAGGTTTGAAACAATGCAAAATTAAAGTAAAAGCATTGTCTTTTTTTGAACACTGCTGAAGTGAAATACTAAAACCCAGGTTATTCAAAACCCAGGCCTAAACCGGTTTATACTGTTGCTTATGCTTTTTTATGTTTTAGTTTTTTTTACTGTACTTTCATTGTTTTCTACTTGTTTCCTTGTTTATGAGAAACAGACCAAAATTATGAGGCTAAATCTGAATGGTTCAGTGGTATGTTACACACACACACACACACACACACACACACACACACACACACACACACACACACACACACAAACACACCATCTCTACAGCAATACACACACACTATCTCTCATACAAACAGAATGGCTAGTTTAATCTACATACACACATGCACATACCAACGCATATGCACACTTTCTCTCTCATACCGAAACATGAGAAGCGCTAGTCTGACACTTACCTTCTCTATGAATGGAACGGCTAGTTTTAATTGCTTGTGTGAGTGCAGAATAGCTTTAAATCCGCATCGGCACGTGTGCGATACACTCATTGTCCTCTTTAACTCATTCACTCCAGAGCAGCTCAGGAAATGCTGCCTGCTTACTTCCACCATAGGAACAACAGTGCAGCCTCAGCTCTCTTCAGATAACCCATACAGAAAACACGTGCTCATAACTCTTTAACCATAAGAGCTCAACTAAAAATGTAAGTACAAAAGTTGTCAGTGGACACTGATCTTTCCAACGTTGTAGATGCTGATAGTGTGCATCTAAGTCATTATTAAATATTTGACAAAGGAATGCTGATGTTATGCATATTTATTACCTTTTTGGGGAAACAAATCACAATATCTTGGTGAATGCACCATGTAGACCCATGCAATTTGTAAGTAATTTGTTTGTGTGAATGATAGCTCTAAAATGATACCTTAACCATTAGTATGTGATGCTCATTTACTGAGATATTATCAAAAATATGATTAAAATTATATTTTTCATAATCTGATAATTAAGCAAAGCATAATATCTCATCACCTGTAACAGACTGAGACTACATATCATTAGAGAATGGGCTTACTGTACATCAGCACCCTGATTGGAGAACAAACGTTCTCCAGCAGGGCATTAATGTACAAGTAATGCCCAGTGAAAAATGAGTCCATAGCTTCACAGCAGCATATCAAGCTGCTGTGGAGCTTGGACTGCAAAAACGACCTCCATTACTTTACACTCACTAAGCTGCGCTTTTGCTGTTTAGCGACTGAAAAAAAAAGTGTGTGTGTATGTGTGTGTATGTTTGTGTATGAGTGTGTTTCTGTTTCTGTCTGCCTGTGTGACTGAATGTGTGTAAGAAAGCAGAGGAGACTGTGTGTCTGAGAGAGATCTAGAGAGACTGAGAGCGATCTTGTGTGTGTGAATATGTGTATGAAAGCAGAATAGACTGTGTGTGTGAGATCGAGAGAGAGTGAGAGTAATCAAGTGATCTTGTGTGAGTGAATGTGTGTATGAAAGTAGAGGAAATTGTGTATGTGAGATGAGAGAGACTGCGAGTGGTCTTGTGTGGATAGCTCTCGACTGTCCAAATTTTCGCAGAATGTCCAGATTTTTGCCTAATATTTGTTGTCTGCTCCTCATAAAATTTGTGGTTTTCTGAAGTTTTGTGGCAAATCAGTGAGGAGTGAATTCACTAAATAATAACAGACATTTGAGGTTCAGGCTTTATTTTTTGGGCTTAGTCCCCACATTATTTTTGGCTTTGTCCAGATATTTTGTGCTAAGAGGTTAAGAGTTATGCTTGTGTGTGTGAATGTGAGTGTGAAAGCAGAAGAGACTGTGTATTAGAGAGAGAGGAATGAACTCTCTCTGTAAAATGTTTGTGTTTTACTTATTTATTTATTTTTTTAAGTACTATATTATTTTTTATATATTTTTGATGTAAAATACTTTCTTGAACACCATTAACATATACTACAGAAAGTTTGAAACATTAGGTGGATGAGCTATTTTACATCAAAAATAAATATAAAAAATAATATAGTACTTAAATAACTAAGAAAAACACAACAATTTGACAGAGATCCCATTCTCTAAGTGAAATAATGCCCTCCAGGGTATGTGTTAATGTGTAATTAACACTGTACCAGATGTGTAGTAGCCCTCTACCTGTGGAGATGTTACTATGATGTTACTATATGAAGTTACTTACCTGTACAGAGGCAGTTGAAAACAACACAGCAGAACACTATATAGTGAGTGTGTGATACAGGAAACTATTACATGATATAATGTTCAATTGCAATAATTTACAAAAATATGAACGATATAACCATAACGGATACCTTCATATGTATCTTACAATACAAACAATGGTAAAAATGAAAGAAAGAAACTAGGAGAGGGACTTCAGCATGACTCCACTTTTACGGAAACCAAAATCCGGCACGTGCATTCTTCAATGTGATAGCAGCTTTTAGTAATGTGAGTAACAGTGGCAGTTGCTGAGAGTTTTACCTGACAAATGATAATGACTGAGAGTTATACTGTAACTGTATATATTGTAAATTAATAATGTGATAATGACTTGCATTTCATTACTGCAAGGTTCTGCATGCTCAGACAAAGGTGATAATGGCTGCAAATAACCTGTTGAGAAGATATTCATTACATTCTTGGTGCAGGTGTAATATAAGACGGACTCATTGCCGTCTATTAGAAAAAGACCTGAGTAATTCAATAAAAGTAGTAAAGCACTTAATTTATTACTGAACCCTTCCACTCACCTAAACTGTACACACAAATACCAAACGTCAGAAATATTGCCCTACATATCGAGTAGATCAATGGCAGAACTAGTGTAAAAGCAGTATTAAAATTTATATAACATTTATACACTGAGCCCTTCCTCTCACCTAAACTGTACACACCAATGGCAGAGCTGGAAGTATTGCCCAACAGGTTTGGTTGATCCATGGCAGAATTACTGTAAAAATAGTAACATTTATCTCACTGAGCCATCAGGCATATAAATGACAAAGACAGAATATTGTCCAGCGTATCTGTTTGAGCAATGCCAGGGATATTGTAAAAGCAGTAAAAACATTTAAATATTTGAACTCTCCCTTTCCCATGAAATGTACACACAAATAGAGCAAGAAACAGTGCCCAAAGTATCTGGTTGATCATGGCCAGAATTACTGCAAAATTAGTTCTCATCTGAACTGTCCACACAAGTGACAAAGCCAACCCCCCCCCCCCCAAAAAAAAAAATGTGGTATGGAAAGAAGATGATAAAACCAGAATCTATATAAAATGCACTGTTTTCACTACAGACGAGAGGAAACAGGGAGGTATGAATGCCTGTACATGATGAAATAAGAGTGAAGTGGTTATCTTGAAGAGGAAGGACAGACAGCGGGAGGATGATGCAAAAGAAGCAGAATGTCAGGGGCAACTGCTTTCTGGCTCAACAAAACTACTTCTTGTGTACTTATGAAACAGACTACCAGCTTACACAGTGGAAAGAGAATAGGTTCATAGGATGATACTAGAATAGTAAAATAATAATATAGCTCATTAGCTTTTTAACTGCTGTATCAATACTTCACATTTGTTACATAGCTAATTTCAGACGTATCACACATTCATAGTTTACCCCTTTACCTAACAGGCAGTCAGGCATATGCTATAAAATATCCCCCACACACTGCTGTATAGTGATGACAGAGCTGAAAGCCTGTGCTTTTGCCAGAATGTATGCCTTTGCAAATAGCAGCACCTGCTACTGGCCCATTGTACTATGATGAGATCCAAAAACGCACATTGTTAGTGCTGTACACCTGAGTCAATAAAAGCGTGTAAATCAGCAGCATCCTGAATCAGACAGCTGTCTCTCTGACATCCCTCACACCAAACTGCACTATCGAGGCAGACAAACATTTTCCAAGCACCACCACTATAACATAAGCAGTGATGGCAACTGCTGTAGGAAACTCATATCATTTATTTAAAAAATCTGCTACTGTGTACACTTCATTCCCTCCAGTTTGGTGAGAAAGGGGAAGAAAATCCATGAGCATAAACCCCCCCCCCCCAAAAAAAAGCCTCAGGCAATCATGTCCCTTTTTGCATGAAGCGGACCTGAAAGATTGCAAGCTCAGCATGCCGTCTGACAGGGGTGTAGCTAGCATTTCATAACTCTCACACTGCTGCCCCCCTCAACCAAGCTACAGCTTCATATAAATTATTTTCTCGTTTTATTTTTTCAGTTGGTACTCACTAACTGTCAAGCCACATAATCACCTCACTGAGTCCCCCAGCTTTAGACTAGTCTTTAGACAAGTCCAGGAAGACCTGCATGTGACCACTCCCAGTGACAATAAAGAATGCAGTTTCAAGAGGTAGGGGTTCAAAGGTTACAGTGACCAGGGGAGGGATAAGAACATTCATCATACAATCTATGAGATGAAGAAGCCCAAAATCAGAGTTTCTTTCTGAAGCCAACTGCAGATGCCCCCTCAGCTATCATCCACCCAGTAGTTTGAGGATGTTTCTATAGGGGTTCATGGACTTTATTGTGCCCGCTGTGCAGACTTTGCTGGGATGTCTGGTTCTGGGTTACCTCAGCATTAAGGCAGAGGAATTACTGGCTTTTGTAAAAGAACTCCAAAGGGATTTGAGTTTACTTAGGTGGTCACCTCTGCTATGTACTTGTGGCTGTGTACTGGACCTGGTCATTGTGCTTGCGGTAAAAACCCATGAACTGGTAATTTATTTTATTATTTATTTATTTATTGATATTTGTTAACCGGGTTGGTCCAGCTGGGGTTGTGGCCCATCTTCAGTGGAGACCCGAGGAGAAAAGCTCCAAAAAAACAAACAGTTTACAGAGAATCAAACATTTGATTTAAAAATATGGTCAAAATCAGTTATACAAGAATGTTAGACAGACAAAGCAGAAATGCAAACACATGATATATTAATGTCAATATTTTTACAGACTAAAAAATATATTTACATATTTAGAAAAAGAGTTAAGTCCAACAATATTGATTGTAGAGTTCAATAAGTGTCCACAACAGTGGAGTACTTAGCTGTATGTGGAGGGACTGAAAAAGGTATATAGTAGGGTTGTGGGTAACTTAAGTGGTGGCTTGACAAGGACATATTTTGGAGTTGAGTAGATGAAGTTTGAGTTTTTCTTTAAAGTGGGATGGGTGAATGATGGAACAAATGTCTCTTGGGAATTTGTTCCAGGCTTGGACAATGGAGTGTTTATATAAGAGTTTGCCAGCTATTTTTTGGGTTGGTAGATTTGTAGTAGTTGCTGATTAGAAGTACAGAGAGTTGGTGAAGGGCTGTAGACAGAGATGAAGGAAGAGACAGCAGGGCAGGATGAAGGTTTGTAAAGAATGAAGTGAAACATTTGAAGTTGTGACAGCAGTAGAAGATGGGGGAATTCTAACCAGTGGAGAGTATTTAGGACAAGGGAGTGATGTGTATTTTATGGAGAGTTTGTGATAAATCTAGTAATAGATTCATAGGTTCATAGGTAGGTACTAGGCTTTTTGCCCAAAAGCATTTATAAGCCTAGCCAAAATGTGTTGGCTTTCACCGCTCCCTTAGATTAGTTCCTTGTTCCTCTGTCCAGCAGAGCCGTTGAAGTGATCCCCGGGGTAAACTTTCTGTTTCCCATCCACTCATCAAGGTTTCTTTTGAAGAGTGCTAGCAAGGAGCTCTTCCTAATGTAGATTGGAATCTTGTTCCAAAGCATGGGAATTCTCTGGGACAGGAATCTATCCCTTCAGCACGTCCTATTTATTGTTGTGGTGAGGTTTAGATCCCTAGAACATGTGGCTCGAGGGGATAAGGTTTTCTTTAGGTGGAGCATGTCCATCAATTCTGGGTTGGACATGGCTTTGTATGTCAGTCAGAGATCACCTCTGAGCAGGCGGTATGCAACTGAGTACATCTGTAGTTTCTTCAGTCAAGCTGCATAGGACATCTGTTTGAGGCCAGTGGTCCTCTTGGTGAGGTACTTCTGTGGTCTTTCCAGCTGTTGCAGGTGTCTTTTAAGGTACATCCCAAATGGGGCATTGGACTCTATGATGGGTCTGATGAGTGATGAGTAGAGGGGCACAATGACCTCTTTTGATCTGGATGCAAACCCTTTTGTGATTAGGTGGGCCACATAGACGGATTTTTTAACCTCTTTGGCAATGTGATTATCGAAGGAGAGATTACTATCTACTTGGGTCCCCAGATCCCTTATTACATTTTCCATATTTAGGTGACTACCACCTATGTGGTAGTTTGTGGGTACTTTGTTATTTCCAAAGGGAATAACTATTCACTTTTTGGCATTTAGCTTGAGGCCATGATTTTGACACCAGGTTTCCATCTCAGTGAGACCCTTTTGGAGGATGTCTGTGTCAGCCGGTGAGTCAATTATAGCCCCTAGTTTGCAGTCGTCTGCAAACTTGGTTAGCCATAGTCCTCCTGTGCTTGTCTGTACCTCTGAGAAGTACATGCCGAACAGGAGGGGTCCTAAGACTTAGCCCTGGGGAATGCAACTTGTAACCGGTTTAGAGTCAGACCTATCTCCTGCAACTCTCACCATGTGGGTTCTGTCCATGAGCCAATTGGCAACCCATCTTGTGACATAGGGGTTTATGTTCAGGCTGGTGAGCTTGTCTATAATACCAGAAAGGGGAAGTGTGTCGAAGGCCTTTGCGAGGTCTAGGTAGGCTGTGTGTACCACCTTTCCCTTGTCTATAGCCTTGGTAACTATCTCAAAGAAGTCCACCAGGTTTAGGAGGCATGATCTGCCCTTAACAAAGCTGAACTGGGTAGGGTACAGCGTTTGGAGGTTCCCAATGTCTCTGTTAATGAGTTCCATGATGATGTGCTCCATAGCCTTGCAGACCAAGCTAGCCAGGCTTATAGGGTGATAGTTCCTGGGGGTCTGTTGTGGCTCCACCTTTGTGGAGCGGAATAACCATTGCTGTGCACCACTCTATGGGTATGTAACCTGTGGAGAGGCTGAGTTTGAACAGTGTGTTTAGGTGAGGGGTTAGTTTGTCTTTGAGCTTGTGTAGGACGCAGCCTGGGACACCATCTGGTCCCATTGATGCTGTGTTTTTGGCTTTGGAGAGGGCGATTTTAACCTGAGTGTCTGTGATTTCAGGGACTCTACATTCTTCTGGTATGGTCATGGGCCCTTTTGGGGGTGAGAGGGGGGTGAAGTTTGCACTGAGCCAGTCTGCCAGGATGTTGGCAATATCTCTTGGTTCAGTGCATTTTGTGCCATTCTGCACTAACTCTGATCAGATCTGAGCATTGCCACTTAGATTCTTGACATAGATAAAGAATGCCTTGTGATTATCTTGGAGTCCTTGGCAAGTTTTCTTTCAAAGCTTGCCTTGGATGATTTTACGAGGGATCATAGTTTCTTGCTGATACTGATCAGGGATGTCTTCCCTTCTTGGGATTTTACTCTTTTCTGTACTAGTTTCCTCCTTCTATTGTATAGCTTGTTTATGGCAGGGGTCCACCAGACCGGTTTTCTTTTCTTGGAGGAGTGAGTATTGGTTGTGCTTGGGATAGCATGATCCATGCATTCTTGTATGTGCCTGTAGAATGCATTAGTAAAGAATTTTGCAGCTTCGGCAGTGTTATCCTTTAGCATGGTGGCTTTGAAATGTTCCACCTCCGTCTTAAGTAACATGAAGTTTGCTTTTGAAAAGTTTTTCATGGTGGTTTCCTTGTCCAGGGGTGGGAGCAGAATGTGAATATCCAAAGTGATTTGTTTATGGTCAGATCTAACCAGCGAGGGGTTGACCTCTGGTGTGGAGCACCAGTCACCCATGTTGGTGATGACCAGGTCCAATATGTTGTCACCTCTGGTGGGAGTGTTGACCAGTTGTTTCATGGTGTTTGAGTTTATAAATTCTAGGAAATGTTGGGCAAGGGAATTAGTACTTGAGTAGTTCTCCCAGTTAATGTTTGGGTAGTTGAAATCACCCAATATTAGGGTGTTTGGTAGGATCTTTATGTTACCAAGTGTTTCAAGAAATGCAGAATGGAGGTCCTGGGACATGGTGGGTGATCTGTAGCAAGCTACAATTTGAATTGCAGTTTTGCCCGTTGTTAGTTGCACGTGGATAATTTCTGAAGCATCGTGCTATGCCACTAACCTGGAGGTGTGGGTATCCTTGATGAATATGGATACTCCCCGCCTTTTCAATTTCAGTCTGGGTTCTATGGCCGAAATGTATGGTATGAGTTGTAGCCTGGTGGTGCTGGGGTGCTCTCTGGAGCCTTAAACCAGGTTTCTGTTACTGAACATATATCGATTTTCTCCATACTGAGGAGTGCCTCCAGTGCTTGCATTTTGAGGTTTAGACTTCTGGCATTGAGTAGTATTACCCTCAGATTTTTATTACTTGTGCTATTTATGGTGATGTGTTTGTCTTTTGAGCCTTGCCTAAAAAAGGCACTATGGGGGTGGCAAGAGCCTTTGCCAGTATTCAAAAGCCTAAGGGTGACAGGTGCAAGCTGTCTCTAGCGAAACAGCGTGGCTTGTTAAGCATGTCATCCCAGGCAGACAGACACTGGATCCCCTTTGAATGACACCAGAAACTTAGCCAATTGTTGAAATTGATAATTTTTTCTTTATACCGTGGTATCATTCTTGGTGAGGGCAGGATGCTATTCAGGGTCAGGGTCATAACGGCCTGGGCTACGTGATCAGAGAGCTCTTCCATGTCTCTTTTCATGTAGTCTAGGGAGATACGGCTCAGGTCATTCACACCAACATGGACAATGACAGAGTCATATTTGTACTTGTTCTAGAGTGACTTGAGTGCTTGTGTTATGTGGCGGATCCTAGCACCCGACAGACAGCTAACAGTACCCTTCTCTTTATTCAGCCTAGTGAGTGGGACGTCAATGTGCCTGACTATAGAGTCACCTATTACTAGTATGTTGGGTATGTTATTTTGCCTTGAGGGCTGTGATTGTGTGGCACACTGGTTTTGTGAAGTATGTGTTTCATGGTTTGTGTTGGGGTGTGGAGGTTACTTGGATGTCTGCTTTGGAGGGCTCTGTTGCTTTTGCAGATTTTTATTTAGAGCCTCCGAGTATGTTTTCATGTATTTACGTGTGTTTTTTGCCGGTGCTGGTTTAATGGGTCTATGTGAGACTGGTGGTGTAATGCCAGTTTTCCCTTCTCCTCTTGACTGTCTGATCCAGTCTTGGTTTGAGAGAGCTTAGCCTCCAGTTTGGCTGTATAATGGCATCTCTCGCATGTATTAGGGTTTGGTGGTAGGAGGAGAGGGTTGTCTGTGTACATGAGACAGTTGTAACATTGCCTCAAAATGCCCAGATTCACCAGTTGGACTAGAGAGTACACCTGAAACTGCCCTTTGGACATGCCTGGATAGGTACAGTAAACTGTCTTACTGAATGGCTGGTAAGGTCGAATAGAGAGCCTTGTCCTTCTGTAGTGCTAGGGTTTATAAGTGCTTGCTATGAGTTTTGAGCAAGTGCCAGGCTGAGAAATGAATGGCTTTAGTGCTTAAGTTGAAAGTTTGTCTAGTTCCAAGAGAAAAATTGAAGAGGAGACTTTGTGGAGCCGGAATAGTTATACTCTAGCTAACACTGGTGTGCAAAACCGGGCAAATGCATTTTTTATATCAGAGAAATTAAAGAGATAGAAATTAGCCCAAAATGGCCAATAAACTACTACTTTCTGGGCTGAAACCACTCCTCCAGGGGCAGATAGACTGCTCAAAGCTCTCCTCTCTCTCACAAGTGAACAGCGAAGCTTCCTTCTATCCAAGTAAGGTATGGGCAAACACAGAGATTTGTAAGACATCCCTGTGTTCAGCACTAACCTGAAAACTGGACTATACTAGCTTAGAAAGGCGGAAAACAAGTATATATATTTTTTCAGAAAATAAAGCAGATACAATCAAAAAAACACTTTAAATGTGCATAAAAATATGCTTATTGTTATATAATCTCAGTTCAGAGTTGTAGTCAATGCCCCTAGAAATAAAGTAGTAAGAAACACAAATACAGTAAAAGCAGATGCATAAAGTGCAATTTTTATATATATATATATATATATATATATATATATATATATATATATATATATATATATATAAAACAATAGAAAACAAACAATCTGATTTAAACAAGTTACCCAATTAACCAGAAAAAACTCAAAACTGAGCCCTGTTCCAGTAGTCTTCAGTCAGGCAAGTTCTAACTGCACACTCCCGCTACTAGGGTGCAGGGGAACCTTCTTCAAAAAAGTTGGCCTGGATCAGTGCTCAAGTTATAAAAACAAAACTAGATTCAGCAGATCTGAATCTGGTCCTATGCTTCAGCAACAAGGCACATCAATTTCAGAAAGAAACAGTCCGAATAAGCAGGCACAGTAAACCTGTGACCAGAAATTCTCAGCTCAGAAGGGCAGAATCCAGCCTCTCCTCCCACAAGTGTGCAGACCACAAACCTTCTTAATGTAGAATAACTGGCCTGAAGCCCAAGCGCTTAAACCAGAACTAATACACTTTTAGAATAGCACACTGAGCTTTCAATCAGCAATTCCCAGCTTAGAAGGATATAAGCTACCTGTCCTGCCACAACAGTGCAGACCACAAACCTTCTTAATGTAAAACAACCGGTATGAAGCCCAAGTGCTTAAACCAAAAGACTTAGAATAACAGTTACACTTTAATCAGGCTACTACCAAGCAGCAATAAGTGCAGCAGAATAAATAAAATTGCGTACTTTTAAGAAGAGGCAAAAGCAAAATAAAGTAGGAGGAAACACAAATACAGTAAAAGCAGATTAATTTTTTTTTTTTTAGTAAAGTGCAAGGAGAGAGGAAGGAAGAACCTAAGTGGGTTGGCCTTCTCAAATCTTCTCTCTATATTATTTAGAGTGAACACTAGACTCAGAATATGATCTCACTGTATTCAGTTAAGTGAGCAAATGAGATGGAGTCAGGAGGAGTGTTCAAATTTAGACTTACAGGAGGGACAGGCAATTCCAGAGCCACCAACACTAACACCAAAACAAGAACAAGGAGGGTGAGTGCAGACAAACAAGAAGAAGAATAAGTACAGTTGTACAGATTACAGAGATATTAAATCAAAATCCAGACAAAAAAATGAGAATAAACACTTATCTTTTCTCAATATCACAGCTGGCAGTAGGTCAATCTCTCTGCAGCAGCCTGAGCAACAGGTATATCTGATTTAAAACACAGGACAGAAACCAAACAATACAGATGCAGGAATACTTTGGCCAGATGAAACTAATTCTGAAAACTTACTGTCACTAAGAAAACAGAAAAGGCCTCCAGACAAAGGATTTCACTACAACTGAGGTCAACACTAAGAGATATACAGGATAGAATGGAACTAGTGACTTAATTACTTGGATCATGACTGACATATGCAGCATGGAAGCCCATGATCTCTTTCTGCTACAAAGCAGGAACTTACATCTGCTCACCTCAGATAATATGATTGTTGTACTGCAGCAGAACCTTCAGGGTGGCAGTGCAGGGGATTCTTTGGAGTTGCTGGAAGCCTATGTCAGAGAACTTGCAATCACTTTTGCCTCCTTGGCCTCAAAAACTGGATGCATATTTTTTCTCCGTTGACAGCAGCTCTGGACTGATTCTGAGCTTTGTGAAGTGAGAAGGGCCAAGCGTAATTTTTGAGGACATAAATAAACTGAACTAAAACCAGGTGACATAGGAGCAAGAGCTCTATACCCTCTACAGGCATGGGCCATTCCATGCATTCCCTTAATAACGCCAACCACCTGTGAGGTCACAAAATTTGGGGAGAACTTGTAGAAACTGTACTGAATAATAACCTGGATACTGAAGCCAAAAAAGGGGGGTATTAGGCCTGCTGCAAAGCTAGCATCTTCTTGCTATAACCTTTATGGTGTATGTGCAGGAACTTGGATGGTCAGAGAGAAAGGTATTATAGGTTCATAGGTTCATAGGTTTATACTAGGCTATCTGCCCTAAGGCATTTATAAGCCTAGCCCAAATTTTTGTGGCTTACGCCACCCCTTATATGAAAAAATACTGTGCCCATTAGTTTGTTGTGCCTCTTTATTACAAACCTTTGTACCTGTAAACATGCATGTCAGCTGCTAGATGAGGAGTTACCACCAGAAAATAAAAAAATAAATGTCATGGCTGTGTGGATGACTGGTTGACAACCACATTATAACTCATTCATGCCTAAAATACTTTTTTGTACATTTCCAGTTCACACCCTTAGCTCCTCATGGAGTCCAGTCATTTTTGGGGTCTAGCTGCTTTAACTTAGCAACTTAGAAAGTACAAGAGGTTATTACCAAAATGGTACTAAGATAGTTAATCTAGAATAAGCTGCAGTAGAGAAATTAATCACTATTTCTCGCTTATTATTCATATTTTTATATCTGTGTTCATATTTTCACAAGTGAAGGCCCCACATATTATTGAAGGATATGGTATGATATGCCATCATGGGAGGTAGGGAAATTCACAGTCATGTCCATTTATATCACGGTGTACCTGAGATATTGTTATTTCTTAGTAATAGTGACAATAAAAAATATTTCCATTTGTACTTAATACTTGTATGGCATCAGGCGAAACCTTAGATGATGTTTAATAAAACTGTATATGATATTTGCACTGTAAATTGCATATCTTAAAAAATATGAATTATTTATATTGCTAATTGCACTCGGTGAGGAATTCCAAAACTCAGTGTTACTCCCTTTAAGCACTTCATCAATGAAGCTTTGCTTCCCATGTAGGCTTCTTACTTTCATATAGTTAGCCCTGGAAATGCTGTTTCTTAGAGTAGAGGGAATGCTATGTGTTACTGTTGCTTTGGTCCAAGTCAGTATTCTCTCATAATAATTCTTACATCTCCAGTATTTTGAGGAATACAGCTACAAGTCATCAGAATTTCAACAGGTACCAAGTCCCCTGTATGTGCTCATAGTAAAATAGTTGAAAAATCATCTGCTGAGGGAGTTACAGAAACATGTGAAGACTCAAAAGCCAGACTAGCTATAGTTTCAACTCAAATTCTCCTAACCCAAAAATGACTAGAAATGGACATGTGATGATGTGGTCATTCTGAAACCTGGACATCATTTTAGCAACCATTATTTGTAAATGATGGGCCTTTTCATTAGTCCCTTGTACTCCCAGAGCCTCATCTGTATAAGTGAAATATATGAAGGTGCAAGTAGAATAAAGGGGTTTTCTCGAAATGTGGGACAGACAAGAGAGATGTAACAATCTTGAACAATAATGACTGTCCCCATTTCTAGCCAAAACAAGACCCACTGTTACTTTCCTTTGTCTAATTTTTTTTCTAACATTTTAGAGGGTTCCATGTGATTCCTGTTTCCTTCAGATGTTTTTACTAAAGATATCAGCTGAATAATGGGTGGATGACTCACAAAGCAAAGCAAGTAGCTTTGGGTATTCACTGAATTAAAATCTCACAGCTCTCCTTAACAACTTCTTGTTAAATGTAGCGCAGTGCTTTCAAATCATGCTCTTCTTCTTGGCAAAAAAGAAATTAAATGGATAGATAGATAGATAGATAGATAGATAGATAGATAGATAGATAGATAGATAGATAGATATATAGAAGATACAGAGAGATAGATAGATAGATAGATAGATAGATAGATAGATAGATAGATAGATAGATAGATAGATAGATGGATATAAATATAGATATAGATATAGATATAGAGATCTTCTTTAATAGATTGAATTAACACAACACCACAATTTATATAACCAAGACAACATCAAAAGTTTAAAATAATGATAAATTAAAAAAATGAAACCCATAACATCAAAAAAAGTTGCATATATTACGCACCACTCCTGACACCATATATACACTAGTGGAAAGAAACAGATAAACATCTTCCTTATATTAATGAAAATAAATTTTCAGCTCAGAAGTGTTCAATTAATGACACAGAAGTTGCCGTCAATCACAAAATAATTTAAAGGTATAGAGCTCTATTCTTAATAAACTGTTCATTTAACATCTTTAAAAGTGTTGCTATATCTTTAAAAACTCCATTGAATCATATTTACTTTTATATTTAAATAGAAATACAAGTTGATTATGCCTGCATATGACAGACATGATGTTACTGCTCTGCTTTTCCATTTATTTTTCGGTTTATACTTATATGCCTAGTTTGCCTAGTATTTACAAATCTTAAAACACCTTTCTGAATAATGTTTCTGTATTTCTAACAAAACTATTTCTTTTACTTTTTGACACTTGTTCATAGTTTAAACACCGTTGAGAGTGCCGGGTGTGTGATATGTAATATCCAGTATAGTGCTATTGTCATACATACTACAAACCACTAAACTGACATAAAGTAAGACTACAGTAAGGTGAGGTAACAATTGGACATTATTTGAGTTTGTAATCTTCGATTTTTTATTGTTATTTTAAAATTTTGATGTTTTAGTCTCGGTTATGTAAATTACGGTGTGTTAATTCGATTTACTAAAATAGATCCAGATATAAATATACAGTTTGCAATTTTTTAGAAGAAAATATGGTACTTATTATCAAGGCCAACTGGAAGTGTCTGATGGTAACAAAACGATCTGTGTGATCATTCACCTTAAGTGGCAAACAATTACTGAATATGACAGTTATGCTCCCTTTTACAAAAAAGCTTTTTGCTGATGGCCTTAAAATAACAAGGCAACCTATCATCTCCAAAGGATAGCCCTTAAGCTAGAATACTGACATTTACTAAACTAGTCTCACTCACATTATACACGCATTTATTCACACAAGATCACTCGATTGCTCTCACTCTCTCTCTCTCTCAATCTCTAACACACACAGTCTCTTGTGCTTTCATACATGCATTCACTCACGCACACATATACAGACAAACACAGACACATAAACAGACATGCACACATGCACATATTAGGAATCAGAATGTATGGTACAGTGACTGAACTGTAGGCTACACTAGTCCCTAAAAACAAAAATAATAAATGTGCTTTCCTGAATTTTCCCTTCCACTGACGTTATTTCTATCTGTCAATCAGCTGTCTTGGGCTTTATGCAAAGCTTGAATGCTGAATCCTTGGGCTGTAAGATGCTTTGATAGGAAATTAGTTAGTCTGGAGATCTGTCTCACACTGAATGGTTTGCTGTGAAGAGGGATCCTGTAGCAGTTTCTGTATAATGTATGTCTTCCCTAAATAGAAAGGGAACAGTGCTGCTACAGGAACCCCTATTTATTTACCTACCCCCAAAACAAAGAATCGTGAGGTGTGGAGATGTTACGCAATAAGTTGCCATGACTGCATTAATCTGATTGGCTGCCACTGCTTGTATCACCTCTGGGGCCAGTGAAAGAATGCAGGCTAAAGTTTTTGATTTATTTCTGACACCCATAAGTAAAAGTATAGTTTTAGAAAATCTTTTATACTTTTTCTTATTTTGATTTAATGCACGTGAAGGAAGAAAGACAGTGTGCCTTCATCACTGGGACATCTCTTGTAAATTAAAATGCAATGCAGAGAAAATTGGCTAGCTGTGGGAGATCACAACCACAGAAAGCTGATTTTCTTTACAAACAATCCTACGTAAACTATAGTTAACTCCACTGCGAATATAAAGTTGAGAAGGTAATTAACAAAGTTCAGGTACCTTTTCAGTTTAGTTTTCCGCAGTGGAGGTAAGTTGTTTGTGAACATAGTTGTGCTGCTAGATGACACTCATATATAATGTACAAGGATAGTTACCACCTTAGGGAGTATGGAGCACTTGGATGTAACCTTAGATGTGCCCTGTAGCAGTACTCATGGTTAATAAGTTAAAGGAGAAGACGCCACCACAGTGGTGTTAAGAAGTTTTTTTTTTATGTTGAATCCTCCTGGCCAGAGTGGGCCTGGGTCACTAGGCGACTGCCTATGTTGCCTAGTGCTGGATCCATCTCTGGTTCTATCTTCCGTGTGACTCCATAATTGACCTGTTCTAATTTCTGTGTGACTTAAGAGACAGAGCTGTGGTCTCTTTCCTAGTTTTAATGTGCAATTAAAAGCAGAATACAAGTAAAACACAGTGTAAAGAAAACAAATCACAATCTACAAAATAGAAGAAGGCAAAAAATAATACAAAATACAAGAAAGCAAAAGCAAACTAACCTTTCCCTCACAGCAAGTTGTGGCAGAGTAGGTTTCTGATAATACAGGATGTTTACTATGTTATCCAGGGGTGCCACTAAAGGCATAAGACAATGTACTTTTTATGGGGCAAAGTAGCATAGAAGCCCTGTCCCGGCTGCTACAGAATTAAAGTACCAATCCATTGGCAATTTCTGTTGCTGAAATCATCACTAGCCTAAATGTAAACTCTACGAGCATCATTCTCCAAATTCTGTATGCTTGCACTTGGAGATTATTTCATATCCCTGAATTAGACACAGCATCATATTAGAGATCATGGCCTGAAACATTTTCATTTACTGTATGTTAAGTAAATTTTATTCACACATGGTTGGTGGGTAAAGACATGCATCAAGTGCCCAATCACAATAGTTACTGTTACATATACCACCTTCAAATTTCTCATCCTCAGTGCTGGTGGGAACACTACTGCAGTATCTCTGGACTGTGGTAGTTCACTTTGGAATAGCTCTGCATAAAGAAGTGCTGGCAGATATCTACTACTGTTAGCATGCTCTTAGTGCGAACTCTGTTAAACAGCCATAGTTAACAGAGAGGGTTAAGGATGTGAGTTGTAGCTCCTGATTCCGTTATCCCTCATTTTCCTATTGAATGACCTTGAACAAGCCACTTGACTTGATGTTGCCCCTGAAAAGGACCCGTGTATATAGCGGGACTACTTGATTAACAAATGGGTGCTATTCTGTAATTTTGAGTACTATAGCTTATTCTTCTTATAGAAAGACTATGCCATTTATTTTGTTGCACTGTTATTATTCTGCCTTTGTTTAATCTTCCATGTTTTGGGTTAGGCAGTACATATGGTAAAACAGCTCGCTGGACTTGGTCAGTAATTAGTATAAAATGAATGTGGTGACTAAAAGACCTGTAAGGCAAGGTATTCGACTGAGAGCAATAAGGCTTTTAAACTAAAATGCACCCTTTCCCTTTGTTCTATTGCCTTTGAGCTGTGAAAAGTGAGCTGATCCTTTCCTTAATGATAAATAATAAGCAGTCTATTTGGTAGGCATTCATAGACAAGCACTGCGCAGTTGTGCGGGTCTAATGGGAATGAAGTAGATGGCCCAAAGATGATTTGGTATGCATTAGGGTGAGTATTGTACTGACATATTTATTTACTCTTTGTTGATTGGGTTAGTCTCACTAAGCCAGTGGTTTCTTTCAGGGGGGAGACCCAAGGTGGTATTCATGCTGAGTAGGAAAAATTAGACCAGGGATCTTCCATGCTCTTCTTTTCGCAAGTCACATGGGATCTCTTGCTTTCACTGATGCAGTCAGATGGGACATTGGTTTAACATTTAATGTGAATGACAACACCCCCTTATACTGTACTGCCATGACGTTATTGTGGAATTAATACAAGCACCTTCACTGGGAATTGAACCGACAGCCTTCTGATCTTCTAGTACCACAGATGAGCACTCTACTTGTTGAGCTACTCACACAGGCATCTCCTAAGAGAAGAATTGCATAATAAAACCGACCTGCTGCATTACACAACAGCACTGAGCTTTTACAGTGGATGGTTAGCATTACAGATGGGTGCATGAGGACAGTGGCAGCTGCCACTGCCAAGACAGGCTAGATTGGGCACCTACATGTGCAGTAAAGCACAGCATAACTGCCAGTCCAGCTAACCTCTAAAGGAGCAATACAACAAATTGTCAGCCCAGTTTATCGCTGCAAGGGGAAAGAAAAGGGGAGTTATGAAAGCAGGAAAGGGGGCTAGAGCAAGCAGCAGAAAACATACAAGGGTAAGTATAATGTATGATGGGAGTAGGAATGGCAAACTTTTTTGTGGGATAGAGAGACACATTTTCAACATATGAAGAAAAGGGGCTGGTAGGGAAGATAGAAAGGAATGATTGAGGAAGGGTTCCAGAAGAGAAAGAAAGGTAGTGGGTAAGACCAACAAATATAAAACAGAAACACAGACAGACGTGCACAAAAGGTAGAGATAAATGTGGAAGAACACAGACTCATAGTGAGTGGAGTGCAGATGATGGGTAGGGTTGGACAACAAATAAGGCATAAACAATGATACAACAGGGAGGGAAGTACATATATGGAGACAGAGTAGTATTCATAGCTGGATAGCAGGCCAGCCTAGAAGGCAACACCCAACAATTAATCAACTCCATGGCTGAAGTTATGGGCAGGCTGAACCTCTGGTGGCCTGATAGTTTGGTCCTCCAGTTTGCCTGGCTTGGTAAGCCATGCCAGAAGGCAGGTGCGTAAGTGATTAGCTAGTTGTTGGTGCATATCAAATGATACTAGGCATTGTAACTGATGTCAGGAGATGATGGGCAACTTCTCCAGACCACTGGCAAAAGAAGATCCTATGCATCTCCTTCCAAGAAATGTCAGCACAGTTTTTCAGTGATATTTATAGGTCACATTTTGCAGGTTGACCTCCATTGACAGGCATATCTGGTTATCACAAGTGATCCAACATCAAAGTGACTACCGCTGTCCCATGAACGTTACCACAACTAGACCTGCAGATGGATGAGAAAAAGAGAGAAGAAAGGTTGGGGAATGGTATCATGTGTAGACTGACAAACATGAAAGACAGATACATACAGATGAACACGACAAAAGGTGGAAACAAAAGTGGATGAATGCAAACTCACAGATGGTGGAGATCCAGTGATGGGGAGAGTTGGACAATTTTATTTATTTATTTTATTTATTTAACATTTGTTGACGTTCCACAGATCCTGTTTTCAGCACACAGAAGAGAACCTCTTGCTGTGAACAACTAGACCTGCAGATGGATGAGAAAAAGAGACAGAAGAAAGGTTGGGGAATGGTATCATGTGTAGACTGACAAACACAAACAAGGTGTGCAGAATGATACAGTAAGAATGGAAGCCCATTGATGGGGATAGGGCAGTGGCCACAGCTGGATAGCAGACTGGCCTGGGGTAACATCCAACCATTAGTTACTTCCATGGTGAGGCCCATATGGTACCAATGCAATGACGGCGACATATGACATACACACACTAGTGCTGGGAATCATTCATATGTCCCGTGATACTCTGCAATGGCCATCTCTCATCTCTTATTCCTAGGCTACTGTAATAGAAAATATGTACATCTTAGTACACAGGCACATCAGGTAATACAATAAGAGGAGAATAAAAAAAATGCTTATAATACATGTCCAGCTCTCCCTTCTTAACCTCTCTCTCTGTCTGTTGAGGCAGGATAGGCTGGCACCATTGTAGGCTGCTGTACCAATACTGGCACTGCTAACCAGAACAGGTGATACTAGTGACATCATTCACCATCCTGCCAAGTTCTTGCAGGCATTTCCCTTACACAAAGGCCATAATACAGCCACAGCAGGTTCTCAAAGATGTGTTTTATGCAGGAAGAATAAGACTGTCTTAGTCTTGCTCTTCCTGGCACACCATGCAGGAACCCAAGAGTTAATAGTGCCGGGGAATTCCATGACCCTCACACTGGTTTACTCAAGGAACAAAACTGTACATAGGGGAAGACATGCCTTGCATAGGGAGCAACAGAGAGTGCCTACTCATGCATGAGGCCTGTAGGCAGATGTAGGAATGACTATTATGTCAAAGTGTACAAGAGGAGGTAATGTGCACATCAGTGCAGTAGCCAATTAATTTGCTGCTGACCGGAAAGAAGGGAGCCAGTGACTACAGGACATGACCACGTGTGGCAGGGTGTGGCAGAGGACATTAGCCCTGTGGGTGGCCATAACAGATCACTACAGCAGGTATGACAAAAAGTAACTGATTTCAAATTCATCAAGATGTACATGTCATATACTTCTAGTGTAGAAATGATATCTGGAGAGAGGGAGCACAGCCATATAATTGGAGAGTGGTCTGGATATGGAAACTGGGCTAGCATCAATTTCCTGAATGCCAGTTGGGGACAGGTTAGTGCTACTCAGTTGACGTCTGCACACTACAGTGCAATACATCTGTGATGGGGCTGATTCACTAAGGACTTTCTCCATGTCTGTGTTTTTCCAGATTCCTTTGAGTTATTGTTGCAAAAACCTACACATCAGCCTACACTAGGATTTACACGGATAAATTCCTGATGTTGATGCCAGTGACCTAGGTTCAGTTAGTGACTTTGGAATTTGAGGAGTTGTCTGGAGAGGGTAGGTGTATCTGTCCTGGGGAGGGAGATGTGCTCATTCTACCTAATAGACTCATTTTGCATTTGATTTTAGTTATTCTTTAATTTAATTGCATTTTTTTAAACTGTTTGGTCTAATATTGCTACATACACAAGTGTGCTAGCTACTGCAGTGGTGGTGCTGCGGTAGCTTTGTCGCCTCACAGTTAGACGTTGCCCGTTCGATTCTCAGTTAGAGCGTCTTCTGTGTGGCGACATGCGTGAATGGGCATTCCTTCGTTGAAGGTTGTGCATTAGGCCCGGCAAGCCAGCACGTAAAAATCTACTGCCAATCATTAGCAGACTGGAGTTCTGCTGTGGTGACCCCTAACCAGGAAAAGCCGAAAGACAAACAACAACAACTCAAGTGTGCTAGCTTGCACTGCATTTGAATTGTTTTTACTGCTGTTATAGCTACTTTTCTGTATATATAAAAAAAATCTAAACCTGTTTCCTACCTTTCCTGTAAACTAGTGTAGTCCAGATTCAGATTTGCTGTATCCAGGACTGTATGTAAGCTTCTGAGCCCCCCAAGCTTTCTGTGTTGGAGGGAAGCCTTCTAGCTTATCAGTGGGAGTGGTAAGCACTAGGTAACCTATCTACCACATAAGGAGTGGTTCTGGCCCAGAAATTGTAGTTATTGGCCATTTGGGCAGTTTTTCCATCTCTCTCAACTTTCTGATTTAAAAGCCTGCATTTGCACTTGTTTCCCCCCTTTCCTGTAACTTTTTTAGTCCAGATACAGATTCTAGCATTTGAATTTGCTTATTCGTGATCAGCACTTGTTCAGAACTTGTTGTAAGCACTAAATAACCTACTAATTACTACAGCACTCAACCTTCCTCATTATCTAGAGGAAAACAGTTTTTGTACTTACTTTTCTCACTTGCTTAGAGAAAAACAGCTCTTGTTCTCACTTTCCTCACTTATCTAGAGAAAAATAGTTTTTTATTCAGGCATGTCCAAGGGTCAGCTCTCAGTGTTCTCTCCTGTCTATCTGATGAATCAGGGCATCTTGAGACAATGTAGAAATTGCTTCATGTAAACAGACAACCCTCTCCTCCTACCACCCAACACTACATCCTGTGAGAGATGCACTTATCTAGCCAAACTGGAGGTAAAGCTCTCTCCAGCCAAGACTGAATTTGACAGTCAAGAAAAGAAGGTATACACTTACACCACACCACACTCATCACATAGTCTCACTAAATCTTTACCACCAAAATCCACACATAGAAACACAAAAACATTCGCAGAGATTCTCAATAATAATCTGCTCAAGCAACGGAGACCTCCAAAGCAGAAATGCAAGCAATCTCCACCCCCAACACAACCTAAATGACACATAGCCCACAGACTCAGTGTGCCACTCAACCACAGCCAATAAGGCAAAACAACGTACCCAACACACTAGTCATGGGTGACTCTATAGTCAGGCACACTGATGTCCCACTCATCAGGCTAAACAAGGAGAAGGTTACTGTCAGCTGCCTGTCAGGTGCCAGGATTTGCCACATAACCCACAGAGTCAGGTCACTCCACAACAAGTACAAATATGACTCTGTCATTGTCCATGTTGGTGTGAATGACCTGAGATGGACCTCCCTGGACTACATGAAAAGAGACATGGATGAGCTCTCTGATCTTGTAGCCCAGACAGGTATGACCCTAGCCCTGAGTAGAATTCTGCCATCACCTAGAATGATGCTGCAGTACAAAGACAAAATTATTGGCTTCAACAATTGGCTAAGCTTATTGTATCATTCTAAAGGGATCCAGTATCTGTCTGCCTGGCATGACATGGTCGACAGACCACAATGCTTTGCCAGAGATGGCCTGCACCTGTCACCCCTGGGATTTGGGATACTGGCTAAGGTTCTTGCCACCCCTATAGTGCCATTTATAGGCAAGGTTCAAATAACAAATTCACCACCGTAACATGAACAGGCAAGGAAAAACTGAGGGTGATGCTACTCATTGCTAGAAGTCTAAATCTCAAAATGCACTCACTCGAGGCACTCCTTAAAATGGAGAACATCGATATCTGTGCAGTGACTGAGACCTGGTTGAAGGCTCCAGAGAGCACCCCTGCACTACCAGGCTATAACTCATACCACACTTTTCAGCCATGTAACCTGGACCACAACACCAAAGGCAGAGGTGTGCTCATATTCATTAAGGATATCCACACCTCCAGGCTAGTTGCTCAGCATTATGTAGCCGAGGTTATCCAAGTGCAACTAACTCTGGGTAAAACTGCAATCCAAATTGTAGCTTGCTACAGATCCCCCACCATGCCCCAGGATTCCCACTCCTCTTTTCTTGATGTACTGGAAAATATTAGGGTTCAACCAAACACCCTAATAATGGGCGATTGCAACTACCCCCACCATTAACTGGGAAAACTACTCATGTACCAACTCCTTCGCTCAACGCTTTCAGGAATTCATAAATTCCAATGCCCTGGATGAACTTTACCACACCCCCACCAGGGGCAACAATATCCTAGATCTAGTCATTACCAACATGAGTGGCCAGTGTTCCACACCTGAAGTTAACGCCTCATTGGTCCGATCCGACCATAAGCTAATTACTCTAGATATCCACATCCTGCCCCCACCCCCCATTAAGGAAACCAGGGTAAAACATTTCTCCAAAGCCAACTTCATGCTTCTTAAGACAAAAGTGGTGAACTTCATGACACCCTTGCAGATGGACTATACAGTTACGACTACTGAATCCTACACAATTGCACTTTATAAGCACTTACGCAAGTGCAGGGTTCATGCTATCCCAAGCAGAACCAAGACGCTATCCTCCAAAAAAAGGAAGCCAATCTGGTGGTCCCCTGCCATAAACAAACTGTACAACAGAAGGAAGAAACTGTTGCAAAAGAGAGTAAAATCCCATGAGTGGAGCAGCTCCCTGGTCAGCCTCAGTAAGAAGCTGTGATCCCTGATAAAATCCTCCAAAGCTAGTTACAAAAACAAAAGACAACCACAAAGCATTCTATAGCTATGTCAAGAATCTCAATGGCAACACTCAGATCTGCTCTGAGTAACAGCACAATGGCACTAAATATACAGACCCAACTGATATTGCCAGCATCCTGGCAGATAGGTTCAGTGCTAACTTTCCCCCCCTCTCACCCCCTAAAGAGCCCATCTCTATACAGGAAGAATTCAAAGTTCCTGTAATCATGGCTGCACAGGTAAAAACCACACTCTCCAAAGCCAAGAACACAGCACCCATGAGACCAGACAACATCTCAGGTTGCGTTCAACATGAACTACAGAATGTACTGGTACCCCACCGAAGTACCGTGTCCAATCATAGCCTCACCTCTGGCTTTGTGCCTGCTGAATGGCGAAAAGCAACGATAATCCCACACCACAAGGGGGGGGAGCCACCACAGACCCTGGGAACTACTGCCCCATTAGCCTGATGAGCCTGGTCTGCAAGGCCATGGAATGTATCATCATGGAACTTAAAAATAAAGACATTGGTAATCTCCAAACTCTGGACCCCACCCAGATCGGGTTTGTAAAAGGCAGATCATGTCTCCTAAACCTGACAAACTTCTTTGAAGCAGCCACCAAAGCCGTAGATGAGGGTAAGGTGGTTTACACAGCCTATCTAGATCTTGCCAAGGCTTTCGACACCATCCGCCACTCTGTAATTCTAAATATTTTCACTAAACTAGGTATAAATCCCTGTCACAAGATGGGTTTCCAACTGGTTCACTGACGTAACCCACACTGTGAAAGTAGCAGACTCCAAATCTGACTTCAGACCAGTGACAAGTGGAGTACCACAGGGTTCAGTTCTGGGTCCTCTCCTATTTGGTATCTACTTCTCTGAAGTACAGGCTAACACAGAAGGTCTTTGGCTAATGAAGTTCGCAGATGACTGCAAACTAGGAGCCATAATCGAAACTCCTAATGATGTGGACATCCTACAAAAGGGCTTCATTGAGACAAATGCCTGGTGTCAAAGCCATGGCCTCAAGCTCAATGCCAAAAAGTGCATTGTCATCCCCTTTGGTAAAAACTCTGTACCCATGAACTACAACATAGGCGGTAGTATACTTAACACCGAAAGTGTGATAAGAGACCTTGGGACACAGGTGGACAGTAGTTTCTCATTTGATAATCACATCGCCAGAGTAGTCAGGAAATCCTTCTACGTGGCACACCTCATCACAAAAGGTTTCTTATCCAGACAAAAAGAGGTCATTGTTCCCCTCTACTCATCACTCATTAGACCCATTATAGAGTACAACGCCCCTTTTGGTATGTACCTCACAAGGCATCTACAACAACTAGAAAGGCCACAGAAATACCTCACAAAGAGGATTACCAGCCTCAAACAGATGCTCTATGCAGACCGTCTCAAAAAACTCCAGCTTTACTCCATTGCATATCACCTACTCAGAGGTGATCTCTGCCTAACATACAAATCTGTGTCCCAGAGCTGTTGGACATGCTCCACTTAAAGAAATCCCAATCCCTCTGAGCTACACGCTCTAGGGACCTAAACCTTGTCACCACAACAAACAGAACATGCTGGAGGGATAGATTCCTGTCCCAGAGACTTCCCATACTCTGGAATAAACTACCTATCTATATCAAACAAAGCTCCTCATTAGCACTCTTCAAGAAAAATCTTGATGATTGGATGGGAAATAGGAAATTCACCCCGGGGATCACTTCTGTGGCTCTGCACAACAGTCGCACAGGAAAATAATTTTCTTGGGTGGCAAAAGCCAAGGTACCTTTTTGGCTAGGCTTGTATAGGCCCCAGGGCTGATAGCCTAGTACCTACCTATGAACCTATGAACCTTATTGCTTGCCTCACCAATAGAGTGTTACCAGGATGGGTGCTGGGTGGGAAGAAAATTAGAGAAAACACTTCCAGCAGCAGTATGACAAGGACCTATGATCCTCATCCTCTCTCTGGTCCTAAACCTTATCTGAGTAAATCTTGGGGAAGTGAGGAAGGGTAGGTAGACCTGACAATTGGAGACGTGCACTGAGGTCTGCTGATGGTCAGCTGCTGGAGGAAAAAATTAGGCAACCCACACATCAAGGTTTGTACATCTCCATGTTCTATGTACCTGCATGTCACAGAGGGGAATATATATGAATGTATCACATGTTCATAGTTTCACAGATTCTACTAGTGAAGGGACAGCTTCCTTCCTGATAAAGTAAAGGAGACATATACTGATGTCAACAGGAATTTTCTGCCAGAAACTAGTAGAAACATAAGGCTCCATTTTACTTAGGCATGCATATTATACCTCTGACCTTTAGTATTTTTTTTGACACTTTTACACATGCGTGCGCACGCACACATACATACACACACACACACACACACACACACACACACACACACACACACACACACACACACACACACATGCTAAGCAAAGTAATTTGTATTTCTCCAATTTTATATGAGAAATGAATGGCAGGGACTTCTATTTGTATCAAAACATTTGATTTCTTTTTTCCTTAAACAGTTGACTGGCTTACCATGCATAAGCCCTTTTCAACCTGATTTGGGCCACTCAAAGAGAAGAAATAAAATATAAAACATTCCACCATGATCCAAAAACACAAATAAAGTTTACTATAAAACAATAAAAATAAAATAAAACACAGAGCCATGGATGACAAAATATCACACTTGGATATTATAGATAAACTCACAAATTTAGGCACAAATCCCAGTCACCTGATGGAGGGCCAAACAGCTTACTGATAGGACACATAAAGATAGGGTGAGGGAATCACCTCCACCAAGAGGATCAAACAGAGCTTAGAGCTAGAACCTCTAACCTCTCTTGTTTGGAATATACTTTTCTGAAGTCAAGGCAAATGTAGATGGTCTTTGGCTGATCACATTTGCTGACAGCTGCAAGCGGGGTACAATCACTGAATTACCCAATGATGTATAAATCCTCCAGGAGGGCCTAACACAGACAAGTGGAGCTGGAGCCATGGCCTAAAGCTCAATACAAAAAATGCATAATTATATCCTTTGGGAAGATGACCATCCCTGCAAATTGCAACATTGATAACACTTCCCCAAGAGAAGACCCAGTGGTAAGAGACTTGGGAGCTCAGGTTGACAGTGACCTGACCTTTGATCACAATTTGTCAATGGTGGTGAGACACAACTTATAAATAAGGGCATAGCACCTAGATCTAAGGAGATCCTAGGCCCACTACACTCAGCCCTCATTAGACCAATAATCAAGTACAATGCCCCCTTCAGCATGTACCTGACCAGGCAACTACAACAGCTGAAGCAGCCACAGAGGTTCCTTGCTAAAAGAACACAGGGTGTTAATAGGATGTCCTATATAGACCACCTCAAAGCCCTGTCCCTGTAGTTGGTCTTCTACAAACAACTGAAGGGTGATCTATGCCTAACCTACAAGGCATTCTCCAGTCAAGCCCTGATGGATCTGCTACACATTCAAAAAACCAACAGCACTAGAATTACCAGATCTAAGGATCTAAGCCTCATTGGTGACTTAAACAAAATATGTTTGAGGAACATGTATGTGTCTCAGGGATTACCCCTTCTCTGAAACAGACTACACATTCATGTGAAGCAGAACTCTTCTCTAAGCCTATTCAAACACAGTTTGGACCAATGGATGGAAAATCACAAATTCACCACTGTCTTGTTGCCTGTGTCCCTTATGTATAGGGGCAGCTTCTAAATGCCCTAAAGCATACCAGAGCCATTCTATTCCATGGGCATTAGTAATTGAGAAAATTGTGGCATGAATGGCTAGGCTTTAAAAAGCTCTAGGGTCATTAGCCTAGCAACATCCTGTGCTCTTATCATCCATATTACTGCTTCCATTTCCTTTTTTCTTCCTATTGCTAGGATAATATCTTTTCATTGCTTATATTTCTCCTTTTACATACACTACAAAATATTTTTTTGTAATTCCCTTGTCCATTACAAGGATAACTGTGCTTTGGAGGTATCTAACAAGTAATTTATGATATCTTCTTTTTCCATTTTTACTTTCTCCTTTACACAAATCATACTTTCCAGTTTGCGTTGTACTTATTGTATCCTATTTGAACAAAGTTACTGTGATACATGGCTATAAATTTGCATTTAAGTCCAGAACTTCGCATTCCTCCCTGCTATTGTTGCCTCATCCAGTCTAGCTATCCCTCCATCCCAGACATAGTCCCTAAATAACCGTTTAACTTTCACCAACAACAATCCCTTGGGAAATCTTCCAAAAAGCCTGCCCTGCATATATAAAACGTGGCAACAAAAACTATTTCAATATCAAGACCTTTTCATCCAAATGTAAGTATATTCCTCTCCTCTTAACTAACTGTATTTACTAATAAAATAAATAAAACAAACTAGGAGCAATGCAATGAAGGGTAAATAATCCAGAGTGTACCAACTCCTTTCCACCAAGAATTATCTTCCAAAAATGTTCAAAACAAGAAGTTTAATTCATGTGCACAACATCAAAGATGGTCATCAGACCAATAAATAATTAGCACAGCAGAGTTTAAATCATGAAGCAGGCGGGAAAAGCCACAACAGTTCATCATTTTTAAAGCTATACACTTCCATATTAAAAATATGTATATACATTTAAAATAAAAACAAATAACATACATTCCTATTGGTAAATACTATTAAAAGACAAAGCTCAATATTCTTAAAACTTCATTAAGGAAGAAACATATCATTTAAGAAAGAACAAAATATGTGCATAAATCTACTTCAGTGTAACTGATGACAGCGAAGCATATAAATATAAATATGCATACTTCTCCCATCTATTACATATTAAAAATATATTAAATGCAGCGTATGGGAAACATACAATGTGCTACAAATATATATGCACCTTACTAGAAACAATTCCAAGTGGTTGGATAAATATAACCTAAGTTCAGAGACTAACATTAGCACCTATAATGCATAAAAATTCAGGGCTTGTTTATTCATATCTTAAGTCTCCTAGCCTTCAAATAAGGTTTAATAGGGACTTTCCCATTTAAGCCAGGTGGTTTGTCCGATCTAAGTTTAATTATCCAATCACTTTCTTTAGTTTCTGTGAAATTGCAATCCCTTTTCTAATTGATTCATATATTCTTTCTAATATCCTAAACTTAAAAATATGGTCTGGACCAAACTCACCACCAGGGCATTGTGTATTCTATCTCTAAGGCATCTGTTCGTTTTGCCAACATAGAATACACACAGTACAAACAGCCAAATAGACCACATTGACATTGAAATGTCCAAAACCACTAGGATGTACAAAAGTGGACTCTGGATCTATATATGAACAGAAATTACAATGTTGGCATGGAACTGTGCAAGGTAGGGTCTCTGTCTCATCATGTAACTTAACTCTCGGATAGCATAAAAGGCTCTTCAAATTCTTTCTGTTCTTATATACAAATCTAGGTCTATCCCCTACCACATCTCTAATAGCTGGATCTACCGACAAGACATGCCAGTGATTACTTATAATGTCCTTGATGTTACCTGCATCCTTAACAGGACCTTCCTCATATGTTCCCGACTCTCTTCCTACCCTCAAAGTGTGCATATCTAGCATTCCTGCTGATAGATCTTGCTCAGTATAGCCTCTATTTCTTAACATAGAGGTCAGTGTCCATTCTGAACTATAGCACTCTTCTATTGGATTATACCTAGATTGCCTGGTTTTGTAAATATAGCCAGGATGCATACTATAAGGAATTTCTGTAACAAGATTTTCGATACAAAGTAAACTTCAGCCGTGGAGCTATTCATATCTCAAATTCCATTAATTCCTCTGCTGACCCATTCCACAGGAAAAACAAATCATCTACAAACCGCCTGTAGAATGGGGCACATTTACTACACCCTTCGGGACACCAAACAATTTCTGATAGATCTATATGCATTGACTACACTTTTGTCACTATGGACGTGCAGTCACTGTTTACAATGGTACCCAATGCTGTAGGATGGTAGGTAGTTACATCAGATTATACTGAGTGGAATTACTCATGAATTTCTTGGAGGTGATATTGGAATCGAATGTTTTTGTTTCCGCCAGAGGGATGGCGTGGCAGACACATGTTCACTAATTATCTCTATAGTAAATGTGCCCCATTCTACAGGCGGTTTGTAGATGATTTGTGTCATCTAAGTTTAAATTATCGAAAATCTTGTTACAGAAATTCCGCTACACCGGATAGTATGCATAGGTATAATCCAATAGAAGAGTGCTATAGTTCAGAATTGACACCCTGACCTCTATAGAGGCTATACTGAGCAAGATCTGATCTGAAGAGTCGGAACATCCTGTCCTGTTTACTAAAGGATGCAGGTAACATCAAGGACATTATAAGTAAACACTGGCATGTCTTGTCGGTAGATCCAGCTATTAGAGATGTGGTAGGGATAGACCTAGATTTGTAATTTGAAGAGCCTTTTAGCCAACATTGTAATTTCTGTTCATATATAGATCCAGAGTCAAGAATATATGAATCAATTTAATGTTAGTCTCTGAACTTAGGTTTCTAGTAAGGTGCATATATATTTGTAGCACATTGCTGCATTTAATATATTTTTAATATGTAATATCATCAGTTACACTCATATTTTGTTCTTTCTTAAATGATATGTTTCTTCCTTAATGAAGTTTTAAGAATATTGAGCTTTGTCTGTCTTTAATAGTATTTTTAATATGGAAGTGTATAAATTATTTATTGGTCTGATATCTTTGATGTTGTGCACATGAATTTTTTGAACATTTATTTATTTATTTTATTGGACTGTGGCTTTATCTAGGAGCATTAACTCCAAGTGGAACTCTCTTTGCATTATTAACTGTATTTACTGTTTCCAATATACATTTTATATGCAATTTCCATTGACCTCTCCATGGTGGCCTCTAGCCATATTCCCAAATATTTAATTTCCTCCTCTTCTACTATCCAGTCCTTCCCACCTGTCACTCTGCCCTACTGCCCTCGTCACTACAACTATCCATTTTATCTTGATTTACTTTGCACCCCAAGATCTTTCCATATTCCTTTATTATCTGTCATACCTTATCCTTTTCTTGTTTCTCATTAGTCATTGTCAACAGTATATCAATGTCATATAAGATTTTTTTTTTTCTCCTGTGGTCCCTATCTATGTCTCATCCCTCCTTATCACATCCACCAGAGGTTCCAGATACATTGCAAATAGTAAGGAAAAATAAGACATATTTCCCTCGATCCCCTCTGTATGTTAATTTGTTTAGAAAGCCCTGCTCTCATTTTTACCCTTAACCTGACATCTCTCTTTATATATTCCATAGCATTTCTACCTAAGTCTACCCAACTTTCTGTAATCCCACATTTATTGAGTAATTCAAATAAATTCCATTTGACCCCATCAAATGTCTTTTCTGTGTCTAATAATACTAACGTCAGATCTTCTCCCTTCCTTTGCACCTCCTGCATTAACAGCAAAGTGAGTAACAGATTATTTGTTGTAGTATGGCCTGCAATAAACCCCTTTTGGACTAGATTTATTTTCTTTGGCAAGATCTTTCCAAACCTATTAGCCTGAATCTGCATAACACATTTATAATCATGATTTAGAATAGATATCCATCTATATGAGGCTGGTTTATGTGGGTACTCTCCTTCCTTAGGAATGACCACAATGCTTCCTTTCATGAAGTAGGCACTGATTCTCTCTCCATAATGTTGTTAAGTGACTTAACCTATATCTTCATGACAACCTCATTACAGATTCACTAAAATACCAATTAGAGGCCATCCATTCCTGAGGACTTACCTTTAGTCTTCTTATCCCATAGTGCTATCACCTCCTCTTCCATTCTTGGTTTTGTTAAACCCCCTTCCTCTTGATCAAGTTGCATTTCTTCCACCATTTTATAAAACACCTCTACATCTCCTTTCTCTTTCTGTAGTCTGTTTTCCTCCGTGTATAGGTTCTGAGAATATTCTCCAACTTCTTCCAAAATTCTCATCCAGTTTTACTCCCAGTCTTCCTCCTTTTATTTCCTGCTGGTCCAGTCTCATTGCCAACATTTTTACTGCCTCCGGCATATTTTTAGCAAATATTTTTTCTACTGCTATTTTCCCATGAATTCTTATTTTGCTTTCATTGAATTAGATACTTAATTTTTCTCTCACTTTTATTCCTTCAGGATACCCCTCCTCTTTTCTCGCTGCATCTCCCCAACTCTTCTAGTAATCGACCTTTCACTCATACCCATTCCCTTCATTTTACCTCCTCTTCCTTTGCAATCCCTGCTTCAGTATCCTGTTTTCATCTCTCCCTTCTTCTAATATCTTTCTTACTGTTGCACTTATCTTTTTCCTTTCCTTCTCTCAATCCATAACATATACTTTAATCCTCTAATGCCTCTCCAAACCTCCCTCTCTTTCTCCTTCTAGTACTACCAACATTACAGCATAATCCAATAGATGCACAGGCACTATCATCTTCCTCCTCACTAGATGCCAGTTCTCTAGAGCAATAAACACTTTATCTATCCTCAACCAACAGCTATATCTCCCTGAATAGCAAGTATAACTGCTTCCCATTTTTTCAGTTCCTTCTATCTTCCAAACATCTGCCTAACCCATGAAACTTGCTCCTTCCTTATTAATCTTTCTCACGCTAGAATTTTTCTCCACCTCATCCTTTCTCATCATAATGTTCCACCCTCCTAAAACTAGTACCTCTCCCTCTTGAAACCTAACAATCTCCATCAGCATCTCTCGTAACTTTCTGATTCTAGCTCCAACTGGCACATACACAGATACAATAGTTCCCCACAATGCTGCCTTTAATTTCTGCAAGCCTGCCTTCTTTATCTTCTATACTTTCCTCTACTGTAAAAGGCGAACTCCTTCTTTATTATATTAACACACCTCTTTCCATTCAATTCCCCCAATGAGATGCTTGCTAGCTACTAATTTGTATCTCACTCCTATTATTTGCTTATGCTGTTACATGCTCAAGTGCATTTCCTGCAATGCTAGTCTTTTTCCTTAAATATACCAGAATTCTATCTCTCTCTCTCTCTCTCTCTCTCTTACTCCTGACCATTAACCCATTTACATTCGATGAGTCAACTCTAATCACCACAATAACCTTTTACGTTTCTCCAATATTCTCCCTTTTACTTTCTCTTACACTAATAAACCATATGTATCCTCTATCCGTTTGAGCCTTTTTCATCATACCCTTCCCTTTTGGTCTTTCTGGTTAATTTTCTTTAAACATTCATAAACACATCTGCTTTCCCAAATCCCCATTACTCACCATAACCCTATTATCCACAGTAACTATGTCATTTTTACAAAATCCTCCTCCCCTTTCAGAGATTCTATCTCACTGAATAGCCTTAACACCCTGATCTTCCTAAATTCTGTCATAACTATGACAGTGCACTTGTTTAGTTTTCAGAGATCTGGCCTTGCCACTCAGGTAAGAAGCCTTTCCTTCTTGCCTTCTTCTTATCCATAGTGTATCCTAATTTATAACATCTCAACTTACACCCTACACCTCTAAACCTGCTGCTCTAACTTAATTTGCAGTCCTTATGCCTGTTTTCACTCTTCAGGCCAACATTTCCATTCCAGTCTCCCTCCATCCAACCTGTATACTCATACCAATGGCATACCAAAAGTGACACACAGTAAGACTACCCTTCAACAAGCCTTTTCTAACTGCCTTCCTTAACTTCTAATAGCACTCTCAACTATGTACCACTTTAATCCATCAGATTTAATCAAGCTGTCTGCTACAACCCAAACATCTTAATTATTTATTTATTCTTCTTCCCCTTTTTCACTTTTAGACAGTAATGGTCTCTGCCCCACTCTTACATCTTCATGCATTCAGCATTAGTAGACAGGACCATATTATATTTTCCCAGGTAGGTTTGACTAAGGAAGGTCCTCACCTACCTCCCTTTACAATACGTTCTTGTCTTTCATTTATTACTTCCTCCACCCTCTAGTTAGTTTGAACCACACTCTTTTATTTATGGTAGCTAACTCCAATAAATTTAAACTGTCCTCCATTTCATTTCATTTACATAATCATCACTCTTTTATCAAGACTTGAATCCCACTTCAGAAGCCAACTCACTTGGTACAATTTAAATTTCTGCCCATCAGGCTCATACTTCAACTTCTGGTGTGCACTTTCAGTGTTAAGTTCCCACAACATTGCAAGTTATTTGAAAATACAGTTCCAACAGCATGGATAATCCACTAAACTATCAATAAACAATTTTAAGAAAAAAAAACATTGCCTAAACATGTAACTAAAGGGAAAAAGAAGTAAGTAATTATCTTATGCTATTTATTGTCCATAAAGTCCATTACTTACTTGAAAGTCCCCCTTTTGCCCAATCTTGTCCCGAAATGTCCATATAAGCATTCTGCCTGTTAATCTGTCCTTCAACATTGCACCATCATACTTTCCTGAGACTGTTGTTTCTCGGCTTCTCAGACTATAGCTGCTTATTTGCAATTTTTGCTGCTTGCAAAACAAAGGGAAATGCTCAGTCTGTCTATTGGAAGCCATGTTTCCCTGCACAACCCCATCTTCTTGTCTTCCAGTTATCTTCCCTTCCTTGGCTCCTCTATGGTTAACTGCCTTTGTTAACCATTTGCAGACTTCCGGGTTGGTAAAGGTCTTTGTTCCTGGAAGTGTATCCTAAAAATGACCACATACAACATCCTTTGTCTTATCCTTATCTTACTGCAGAACCTCCTCCCCGAGTTGAACACACTTACGTATCTTCTTTCGCGTTTTGAAACAGTAGTCCTGATCTACATATACTCCTACATTTCATACCATCAGTTTCTTCAAGGGCTTCTATAACAGGGCTAAGAATTGATCCTTAAGTTCTGACATAGAAAACCTTACTATTATTGGTCTTAGGGGTAAGGCAATGTCCCTCTGTGGTCTCCATGTTCTGTGCACCCTTTCAATTATTGAGTTCAATGTCAAACTCAGTCCACTCTGTTAATAATTTCTGCATTATTGATTTACAATCTTACTTCTCAAATTTTTCAGTAATTCCCACCATCTTAGATTTTTCCAGTTTGTTCTACTCAACAGATCGACACATTTGTACTCCCTTACATTCCAAGCTTGCCTCCATGATATTATGTGAGGCTTTTAACTCTTCATTCTCATAAATAAGCCCTTGGAGCACATCTGAGTGTTCAGACAGCCACTGCTGCACCTCTTCACATGCTTTTTTATGCTGCAGTAAATTTTCTTGTAATGTGGTTTTCCTTCTTTTATCTCCTGCCACACTGTTAAAAGCAAGACCTTGTGATCATGATTCTCTGTCATCATTTTACTGCTCATTTCTTTAACATTCAGATTTTTCATTCTCTCCTTAGGTGTTTTTCTTTAAGCCCATTCAGTAGACCTTACACACCATGTAATGCTGGCATTTTACTCTCTCTTTTCAATACTTTTTATTATTCAACCCACAAAGCAATCATGAACACATCTGTTCGTGGTACTGCCATACCGGAAGTGCTATGCAGACATTTTTCATGATAAAGATTTTTTGTGGCTGTGCAAGTCTAGTTTACGATATATCCCATCACTGATACCAAATATGTGATGTACACTAAGGTTACGGATCTTGACTTTGTCCTGCTGGCACTAATTATGTAGGGGACAGGGATTATGGACCATGAATTATGCACCGCTGTCACCAATATTATGTAAGGATGAGGCTGCTCCTAACAGCTTATGGCAAATGCACATTATTACCTTGGATTATGATCAATGCCTGCCACTGCACAACTTTGGAAAACACACCCGCACACATACATACAGTACTACTCAGGAGGGGCTACTAGTATCTCTATAGCACCAGCAGCCCTTTCTTGTGTACTCAGTGCTTGCTCCCACCAACCAAACTAGTCCAGTGTTATGGCCTCAATCACTGAACAGTCTTCCAAAGATCTGGCTGATGTATTAAATTATAATAGATTGCAGTAAAAAATAACCCTCCAAAAAAGAGCATGTACTAACAGTCACACCAGTGCTGTGACATTACCTTTTGTAAACTAATAAATTAAACTTTTATAAATGAGTAAATGAAAAAGCTTTACTTATGAGATAAAAATATGTGAAATATAAAAAGGACCTGTTTGCATTTTTTGCAACAAGTAAATTAATTGCACAAGGAAGAAATAAAATATTGTGGCTATGCGATGACAGAGTAATTCTAACTGCGTTAAAGATTGTTTTATTTTAATGACTGTTCATCCTACTGTTGAGCTGGGCCCTATTGGGACATTTCACTACTACTGTAGACCTTTCTACAGTGTCACATTATGCAACATGGCACACACCACAGTGAGTTTGCTGCAGATGTCTCAGAAGTATAAAAGCAGCAGAAGCATCCTTTGAATTGTCCAAACACATTCTCAGTGAGTTGCTTGCTATCTCTGCTATAGTCTGTGGACTGGTGACATCATCCATGGCTTCAAAGCATATCTGGCAACACCTGCAATACACAGCTGTCACAATATTACACATAGCCTGTTCCTTGATTGCATATTATGTGTGTATGCAGCCTTGTTTAACATACATCTGTGTGCACCTAATGAGCTGATGACCTTGAGAGAAGTTCCTTAAGAACCATTGGTATAGGTCAGACCAGTACTATATCTGTGAATCATGAAAACTGCCACGGAGGTGCATATTGTACTATATATTATATATAATGCTTTATCAACTGCAGTTCGCATGTCAGTTAAGGAAGTAAAAGCCCTTCCTATTGATGTTTCTCAGTCTGTATGGACCAGGCCATATCTTCATGACAATACAGGTATAGTGTTTGGTTTGCAGGATCTTAGAACATGAGCTATGCTATAAAATGCATACATCATAGTGGTTCTCTTCTCTGCTGTCCTAGAAAATCAGATATGCTCCTGTACGTGCTACTGTATGATGTTAAGGATCTGGTAGAGGATACATCAGGCTGACATCTAAGCTAAGCCAATGTGTGCCTTGTAAGTAGCTGAAAGGTCCCTGCCACTAAGATGGTTCATGCTACACATACTTTTGTGCCCACTAGGATGGGCAATTCATACATCCCGCTTGTTTCCACCTGTGAGTGACAGCAGTTTGACTGACTGCCTTATGGTCTCCTTTTAACAGTCCAGTATCTGCTTGTCTGTGAGGTGCTGGTTCATAGGTTCTTTGGCAGGTACTAGGCTATCAGCCCTAGGGCCTATACAAGCCTAGCCATAACAATTCCCTGGATATTTCTTCCCACAATATTTACTTCCCTGGACCCTTGTCTAGCAGGGTGACTGATGTGATCCATATGTGGTATGCAAAATGCTGATGATGACTTCTCTGATAACATGAATGGCCTTCATCTACAGTGTCGTTGGCGCTGGATCTGATGGTGGACACTAATACATGTTATTTGTCAACAGTCTTTGGTGTTCTTAGTATAGTCATAACCATGTGCACCAAAAATCCCTGCTGTTCAGAAGTTGTTTGTATTGCAGTGTATTGTACCGGTCTCATATATGTTTCTGAATCACTCCACTGTTTCATGCCATAATTTACATTATCTGAGAACACCACTTGCATGGCATCCTCATTGAAATAATATTAAGCAGCCATTTGCACACACCACATACCCAGCTGTTTTTCTGCATTGTGCAGCTGTGTTATCTGTGTCTCTGAACTGTTCACACCCTGCCCTCTATTGCTACCTGTACTACTTTATGCTGTTCATTGTACTAAATGTTGATTAATCCTGGGCTTTATGTGGATGGATTCATAAGTGATGGGTAGGGAAACCTGTAAAACAATTCCGAAAATTTGCCACCGTACACAGTAATACCCTCTGTCCTCTTGTACCTGATTATTACATCTTACCGTCATTCTGAAGGCTGACATGCCGCTAACTCAGACAAAAACACGATATAAAACGATTTATTTACAGTAAAAGTTTATTTGTTATTTTTGTACACATTGACTTTATGGACTGTCACAGAAATATTTCATTGTTTCTAGATGGTGAAAAGTAAAGAGAGTTCCTTGTCATATAGAGACAAGTAACATGTTTAACAGAACAGGATTCACAGATCATTATAAACAGCAGCAAAGATTCCATCGAACTGTGCTTTTTAAATATATGTTTATCAGATGTTTTCACAACCATAGTTGTCATTCAGAAAATGATTAAAATCATCAACTTTCCTCATACAACTGGCAAATGCTTCAGTCTGTCTGGGGGTTTAAGTTTAAAGTTCCTTTTTTAATATAACAAACAGTTTCATGTTAATACTTTTGCATAACAACCATAAGAACTGCAAATGTCTTACTAATTAATGTGTTAAATAACCCAGGCATACCTCTCAACTGCCCAGATTTTTTGCTGAATGTCCAGATTTTTGCCTCATATTTTTGGTCTGTTTTTCAAAAATTGTGGTTTCCTGGGAATTCATTGGCAATTTTTGATTACTAAAGTCAGAAAATAATAACAGACATTTATGTTTCAGGACTTAATTTCATTCATAAAATTCATGCTAATGAAAAACCTGCTATTCTGTCACCTTTCTAAGTTTGTAAGTGCAATATTTAAAAATTGTCACTGTTTTTTGACCTTTGTCCCCCCCCCCCATTATTTTTGGCTTTGTACAGATTTCTTGCTCTAAAAGTTTGAGAGGCATCAACCTAAGCTATTCATATATGATCCACAATATTTCAGTATTTAATGTGATAGTGGAAAAAATATATTTTAACCTAGTTGCAATATGTACATAAATTAGGGCTGTTTAAGGCATGGCTAAGTAACATTGGGTATTGCATTTGTATGTTATTATTGGCATAGACTTTTAATATTTAGTTTACTTGTTTATTTCAGTTTAGTTGACTTTCTTTACACTGAGTTTGTTATGCTGTGGATGATGGTGGAAAATTTTGCTTAAGTATTTTTCTGATATAAATCGAAATGTGCATCTTTATGTAAAACTAGTAGCAGTAAAGCAGTATATTCACCACACATAAAACAAACTGCTACACTGTACCATAAAAAGGCTTTATTCAATAGAACAAGCACTTTCACATTAAATAACACCTTTTCAAATTCTTAAAAGCCACATTTCATCTCTTTCCAGTTTAAATAACATTTAATAAAATGTCATAGATGGTGTGAGCCAATCACATCATTCTTCTCATGAATATTAAATACTATACTTAAAACAGATATAATTTTAAATTTAAAACAAACATATTAACATACAGAACATGGCAGAGTGTGACCTTCCTCTTACTCAAAATAGGTAAGAAGAGATAACACTCATTTAAGACACACTTTGTTGTAGTATTTAATTTCATAATCCAATTATATTCATTAATTTCAGTAAACATTTTTATATCACACCTTCTAAAACTGTCTTTTGTAACTTGCAGCATCATACTCCTAAAATACAGTGACTTGCCATTTTCAATTATATTTTTTTGTAAAGCATTATGTTTATGTTGGTTCTTAATTTATTTATTTAACATTTGTTTATAGGGAAAGTCCATCTGGGACAGAGCCCATTTTCAGCAGAGGCCCAGGGAGAAACATTCCATATACATGTCTTTGGAATGTGGGAGGAAACTGGAGCACCCAGAGAAAACCAATGTGAACACAGAGAGGATATGAAGACTCCACACAGAAAGCACACCAGCTGAGAATCGAACGGGACAACTTCTTGCTTTGAGGCAACAATGCTAACTGCTGCACCACTGCTCTGCCCAAATGTCATTTAGTGTTACTAAATCCCATTTCTAAAGCGCCTAACCATTTTTCCCTATCTGAAAAATCAGGCATGTCATACAACTCACAACATAAATTAAATGCTTGTTGTTACAATCAGCATAACAATGTACTATCTATATATAATCTATATCTTTCTATATACTTATACATATATATATATATATATAGAGAGAGAGAGAGAGAGAGAGAGAGAGAGAGAGAGAGAGAGAGAGAGAAAGACAGAGTGAGCGAGCGATAAAATAGAAATATAGATAGATATATACTTATTAAACCTGTGTATTTGGGTGTACAAAAATAGTTTTAAAAGATTATTATAATAATTACATTGATTGCAGGGAAAAGTATCAAACTTCACAACACATTTCTTCAGAGTATCACTCTTATAACATAATTTTCTTTAAAAGAACATTTTATTCTCAAATATAAATTTTGCATACACTTCATATGTAGATCAACAGCTATGATTTGCTAATTCCTTTTTATTGTATCACAAATGCATTAACATCTGTAGTGTATTCTAAAGAAAGTCTAACCTGAGATGACTCTTCACTATATGATAATACTTCTTCCACTCTGTCTTGTAGCCCCCTAATTTTTTTGTGCATCCAAGCCCCCCATACCTTCAAACTTGTTTATACCAACTCCATGGTAGCATTACCGTGAAGAAGGAGAAATCTTCCTAAAAACTGAATTATTGCCAGTGCACAATTAGAACTTACACCTGCAATAATTTCCTACAGGAAAAAGCATCTAGAATTATTTTGTTCTGTGATGCCCTTCACTGGTCCAGTAATCAAGGAGCTTCAATCCTCACAACTAGCACCAGTGAAGGACGTCCATATTGGGAGGATGACAAGTATACACACACACAATAAAGTACAGTTTCCCTTAAGAGCACACAGAGATCACAGTCAGTTTGGGTCTGGTTTCTCCCTCTTTTCCCATATCCCCAATAAAACTCCCCACTGGCACAGTTATAGAGTTGAGTCCTTAGCCAGGGTTCCAAGCCAAGTCCTCCAAACACTCTTGCTGTCCAACCAGTGCTTTGTGCCCCTGCCCAAGTAACTGACACACACATACACTTTGAGATTTGATTTATACACAAACACACACCTGGAAAAGGCTGGCACATCTCTCAAATACAGAAAACATCTAAACTAATCTTTACTATATTCCTATCTATATCTAAGAGAGATTACTGTACCCTGGTTACTTACTATTAGCAAGGCAAATGCAGATGAGTGGATGTTCTTGCCAGGTCCAAAACCAAACACAAAATGCTCAGACTCACTCTCTTAGATAGTTCTTAAATTAATAATACGCATTACTGCTGGGTTAGCTGGGATGAAATCACTCTTTGTCACCTGCCTTCAGTTCCCAGGCTAACAGAAACTTAGAATTTAGCACTTCTGTGTGAGAAGTACATATCTCTCAGAAGTTTGACTAGAACTTGAAGTCATAAAACACTTACATTTTAAACCTTGTAATTATTTCTGTTCCAAGACAATAGAAAACCCTCTAATGCTAGACATCCTGTCTCTTTGCATTAACTAACCTTTATAGCACAAATGTAAACAATTACAACTTATTTTCTTGAAGTTTTGCAAGTTAACTTTGCATTTTCCATCTTCTACCACTAAAACACACATCTGCACAGGTATATAGTTTATACACATTTCTGCTCTTTTCCAGCAGGGTACACTATGGTTACATTCTTGAAGTGCAATACATAACATACAGTTCAACACACACTTCTGCACCAGTAGTTTAAATATACACATAACATATAGTTCTCTTACATTTGTAAAACAAGCCTATGGATCATATTAATATTCACAAATGACATATGATTATTTATAAAATTCTAGACAGCTGGGCTAGCAGCCTCACAATTCTATATAAATCATATTAATATTTTCTAGTGACATATGATTATTTAGAGAATTCCAGCTAGATGGGCTGGAGGCATTTTGGTTTGTCACATGTTCATCTCATTTTTCAGTGCCCTACTGATGCTCTTGGAGTTTCTCCTTAAGACTATGTAGGAAAGCCTTCTAAGGGCAGTGTTTTAATCCTGTTTTTCATAATGTCTATACATGAGATATCAGGGTCACTGTCCTCTAAATAAGTGAATGAACTAATGCATGCACAGCAAATATACGTGCCACAGAACACCCTAGCCCTCAGAGTGTTTGGAGGAAGTGACTTTGAGCTGGAACCCCTATTGAGAAATCTTATGTTTGCTGCTATAATTTTGTTTATTTTATTTTAATTTACATTTGTTGACCGGGCTAGTCTATCTGGATATATGTCCATTTTCAGTAGAGGCCCGGGGAGATAAGCTCCAACTAAAAAAGATTAACATAAAAAATGATTAACATATAAAATGCATGTACTGGAGTTATTTTACAGGAAGTTACGTAACATTTCAACAGCTGAATACACAAAATATTACAGAACATTAGATAAGTTTGTTAGAAACCCTATTCCCAAGGAGATGTATTTTTTTTAAATCCTTGATAGTAAAAGTACTAGATAAGAAGTAATAAGTCATCAGTGAGGGTGTATAGCAATGACATTTTGGATTAGTCTGGGTTTGTACAGGGGCATAACCAGTGTATTTTCAGGTAAAGTTTCAATTTTTGTTTGAATAGTGATAGAGAGGGCAGTGATGTCAGTTCATTTGGAAGTTGGTTCCATTTTTTCCAACAGCATTTGAGAACAGAGAACAGAGATAATTGCAGCTGGGAATGGCAGACATTCAGGTGCAGTACATAAGGAAAACAGGAGGACCACTAGGATCCTTGTAAGTTCTGTGTGTAAGTAAATTTTTCATTTTTTTTTTGCAATGTTGACAGGAAATGGGAAATCTCCCATTTTGTGCTTCCACATACAGAGCGAAATGGGAGATTTCCCTTTTCCCCACTGTAGCATGATCTCAGAGTTGGTATATTTAAGTAGAGGGGGGGGGTGTGGGTGGCAAAAGTGATGCATGACTTTTTTGTTTTTTTTTACATTTCATTTTAGGAGTTCGAGTTTCCAAAAATCAATCTTATGGTCTCGACCATATGAAGTTCGGGTTTTTGGGAATTTGAGTTTCTAAAGTGAATCCATATTTATATATATATATATATATATATATATATATATATATATATATATATATATATATATATATATATATATGTGTGTGTGTGTGGATCCCTATCATATGATAGAAACATCATTTGATTGAAATGCATTTGCCTGAAACCATAAGACTGAAATTGCAAAAAATTGAAAAGACACGACTGAAACCCATAAGACTGAAACCCATAATACTGAATTTTAACATACTAAATTGTAAACTGAAGCATATAAAATCAGACTAGGTTGAGGGCTACGCTCCCTCACCCCCTAACTATATATACTATTGTTCATGAATGATCACTCTTGATATTAGCACATGAATTATTAAAATAGACCATTGTAAAGATGTCTTATGTAAGATCCACATCATAGAAAAATAAGAAAACAGGATTCATGCTAGTATTCCTTGTTTAAACCCTGGTTTACTAGGTTAAAACAAGACATGAGCATTTTCACCCTTTTCAGAGTATCATCAGATCTAAGTTATATAGTAAGAAGTAATATATTCTTTTCTATTTTCTATATAAAAGCTATGTAAATTATAGCAAAAGCTTTAATCTAAGTACACTTAAACAGATCACATTCAATGACAGGGCTTGAAACGGTGTGAAATGCATAGGTTGTATCATATTTATTTAATTTATTTAACTTTTGTTTACCAGGAAAGTCTGATTGAGACAGAACCCATTTTCAGAGGAGGCCTAGAGGAAATGTCTTTGGAATGGCATCTTTATTGTGATTGGTGATTTTAACTCCTTATCTTAATAAATACAAAGTCATTGTATAAACAAAGTAAGCATTGAGTCTTGCACTTTTTTCATGAATATAATATATAATAAATCAGGGGGTTCTGGTGGATTCTCTTCTGACTTCTGTAAATGGGGTGGGGGCTGGCATCTAGAAGTCATTGCAGGAAGCTTTCAACCAAAGAAGCATAGCGGTCAGATGCAAATCATATCCAAATTAGGACATCATATTAGTAATCTTGAAGAAGAAGGAAGAGATATTGAGAGTGGGGGATCCAATATCATTCGTCAAGTGGACAAGAATATATTAGCAAAGTATCTTGCAGCCAGGTTGGATGTCATACTCCCCTCATTAATTCAGGATGGTCATTATGGTTTTGTAAATGAGCACAGCATACCTGATGATTAGTAGGAAGTGGTGAACTTTTACTAATAATTTGATGGAAAGTATGCTAGGGCAGGTATGGTGTTCTTTGATATAGCAAAACCTTTTGATTCATTTAGTTGGAATTTCCTTTTTGACATGCTCTGAACCAGGGGCTGTGGTGACCAATTTGAAAAATGAGTGAAAGCTCTGAAGGAGAAGCTCACTTTTAGGACAGTAGTACATGGCAGTCTATCAAATATAGGTAAAATAAACAGGGGCACCAAACTTTCCCCAGTTATGTTCCTTTTGGTAACGGAGGAACATACTTACAGGTTAATGGACTATTTATCAAGGGTTCAGAGGACTAATAAGGTCAGATAACTCATTTATTATGTTTGCAGATGATTCTATGGTGCTGAGCAGAGACATGCATAAAATCATAGGAGGAGTCCTAAAGATCTTACAGTCATTTGGAGCAGTCCTAATCCTTTATTGTAATATTACCAAATCAGCTTTAGATCTGCTCTGTGGAAGTGGTGGCTTCAGTACCAAAACTGATCCCAGAGACTACCTAAAATCATTATTTAGGTCTTTCAGTCTCTTCCTCACTGTCATCCACAGTCCATAATAATTTATGTACTCTCATCACTAAAGTCAAAGAGCTTGGACTTAAATGGAATCCCATTAACACATTATTTAGTAAAATTAATGCTGTGCTCACTATGATAATATTGCAAGTAATTTTTGGGCTTACAAATCTACCTCTGCCAGATAAGCATCTAATTTTGAGGACAATGCTGGATCTTAATAACATTTGGCTCTTGGGCAAAGGGGGAAAGAAAGGTCTCCCACAATATTTGTTATTTCCCTGGAGTCTACATAGGAATGAGCCCCCACAGTTGCTTTGATATGCTCTTGCATGTAAATTAAAGCAATTGCTAGGAGTCAGAGATAGTTGCAGTGAAAAGGACAATGAGGTTATTGTGCAAACAAGCAAAAAATGGAGTAAACACCCACCACAAGACCCTCTATTAAGACTCCAAGATCTGTTGATATCACAGACCAGGTTGAGGTCATGTGTATGGGTTGCTTTAGTGGAGCTTGACTTGCGGATATGCAGCAGTCCCATCAAGGCAGGGTCTGAGAGTGCTTTGTATTTCAGACAGAGGTCACCTCTGAGGAGTCTTTATGAAACTTGAGTAGAGGGACAGGCCTTTTAGCCTATGTGTGTAAGGTAGATGTTTGAGGCCCTGGATTCTCCTGGTGAGGAACGTCTGTGGTCTCTCCAGCTGCTGCATGTGCTTTGTGAGGTACATGCCAAAGGGGGAGTTGTACTCAATAATTGGCCTTATAAGGGAAGAATACAGGGATGTTATGACCTCTTTGTCCCTGGATGAGATACCTTTACTTATGAGGTGGGCCATGTAGAAAGCTTTCTGTACAATGGAAACAACAAGGTGGTCAAAAGTCAGGTTGCTATCAACCTGGGTGCCCAAATTCCTCACTACTGATTGTGTACTTAGGACATTGTTATTAATGTGATACTATTTGGGGACATCTCTCTCCAAAAAGGGGATGATGATGCATTTTTTGCATTCAGCTTGAGGCCATGTTTCTGGCATCAGTCATTTGTTTGTGTGAGACCCTCTTGGAGGATGTACACATCACTTGGGGAATTGATGATTGAACCCAGCTTGTAGTCATCTGCAAACTTGGTCAGCCATAGCCCACTGGTTTTGGCCTGAACCTCAGAGAAGTATATCCCAAATAACAGAGGTCTCAAGACTGATCCCTGGGGTATACCACTCATTACGGGTCTACTGCTTGAGGTGGCTTCCCCTATTTTGATTAGGTGGGTTCTATCAGTGGGCCAGTTTGCTACCCATCTGGTAACATATGGATTGATGCCTAGTTGAGAGAGTTTATCTACTATGCCCGAGTGGGGAATAGTGTTGAAGGCTTTGTCTATGGCTTTGGTGACTGTCTCAAAGAAGTCTACAAGATTTAACAGACATGAGCCCCCCTTGACAAAGCCAAACTGTGTGGGGTTGAGTGTTTGGAGGTTCCCAATGTCCTTGTTAATGAGGTCCATGATCTGTTCTATGGCCTTGCAGATCAGGTTAATTAGGCTGATGGGTCTGTAATTTCCTGGATCAGTGGACACTCCACCTTTGTGTAAAGGGATGACAGTAGGAGTCCGCCACTCAACTGGGACAAAGCTGGTGCTTAGGCTTTGGTTGAATAGGGTGCCTAATGGTGCTGCAAGTTCATGCCTGAGTTTATGTAGGATGCAGCCTGGGATGTTATCAGGTCCCATGAGGCTGTATTTTTTACCGTTGAGAGGGCAGTGGTGACCTCTTCCCTAGATCAACATCATTTGTGTATGTGGTGTCCTTGACCACCATTTCTGAACAGATCTGGGTGCTTCCTTTGAGATTGCAGACATATGTGAAGAAGGCCTTTTGATTGTCTCTAGTAGATGTGGCCAGTTTGCACTTGAAGTTGGTTTTAGAGGATTTCACTAGTGCTCTTATTTGCTTGTTCAGGCTAAGGAGAAATTGCTTCCAGTTGGGCACCTGCTCCTTCTTGGTCCTGGACAGCAATTTATTTTCCTTTTGTTATATTGTTTATTTATTGCAGATGTCCACCAGGCAGGTTTACTCTTCCTTGTGGAGGACGATTTTTTCCTGTCAGGTATTCCTGATTCCATGCATCTGTATACATGCTTGTATAGTACTTTGGTGTAGATTTGGACATTGGTGTCAGTTCCTACAGTGGGGGAGGGGGCTGTTAAGCTGTTTATACCATCACTCAGGAGGTTGTAATCAGCTTTGGGGAAGTTTTTTTGTTTGAACCTAGCTAGAGGGAGTCAGGGGAGATGGTGACTTCGAAAGTGACCGCTTTATGGTCAGATCTTACTAGGTAGGATGATACCATAGGGGTGCTGCAGTGGTTACTCATGTTGGTTAATACCAAGCCCAAGATATTATCTCCTCTTGTGGGGGTATCGACTAGCTGTTCCAAGGCATTTGCATTGATAAAATCAAGGAATCTCAGGGTATTTGTGTTCTGGAATGAACAGTTTTTCCAATCTATGGTTGGGTAATTAAAGTCACCCAGTATCAGGGTAAAGGATTGAATCTTGATAGATATGAAGAGGTCCAGATAGGTGGAGTGGGCATCTTAAGTCAAATTTGGGGGCTTGTAGCTGGCAATAATTTGAATACGGGTCTTGTCAAGGGTTAACTGCACCTGGAGTGCCTCCTGTGCATCATACTGTTTGACCAGCCTGGAGGTGTGTGTGTCTTTAATATATATTGAAAGTCTACCTCCTTTGGCTTTGCTGCCCACAGCTTGGGGTCTGAATGTATGACAGGATGGGTAACCAAGTAAGGCTGGGGTGCTCTCCACAGCTTTGAACTAGGTTTCTGTGACTGCACAAATGTCAGCATCTTACAGGGTTAAGAATGCTTGCAATAACTGCAGTTTCATGCTTAGACTCCTAGCTTTTAGCAACATGACCTTTAATTTGCGTTTTGTTGAAATTTTTATGTTGGTAGTATCAACCTCATGACTTTTCCTAAAAAAGGCACTATGGGGTGGCAAGGGCCTTTGCCAGAATCCTGAAGCCCAAGTGAGACAGATGCAGGCCATCTCTAGCAAAGCATCATGGTCTTTCGATCATATCTTCCCAGGCTGTCAGGTACTGGATCCCCCTGGAATTACACAAGAAACTAAGCCAATTGGTAAAGTCACTCATTGTCTGTTTGTATTGAGGAATAATTCTGGCTGATGGTAGAATGCTGCTTAAGGCTAGGGACATACCTGCCTGGGACACATATTCAGTGTCCTCAATTATATCTCTCTTCATATAGTCCAGGGAAGTACATCTCAAGTTGTTCATGCCAACATGGACTATGACAGAGTCATAACAGTACCTGCTTTTGAGAGACCTGAGTGCGTGTGTGATATGGTGGAGTCTGGCACCTGACAAACATCTAACCGTGACTTTCTCCTTATCCAGCCTGGTGAGAGGCACATCTGTGTGTCTCACAATGGAGTCTCCTTTGACTAATAGGGTTTATGATTAGGCCTTAGTAGTTGTGAGACACTGATGTGTGGACTATGCATGGTATGTGGTGTGGAGGTTTGTGGAGTTCTCATGTGTTTTTGTCTCTGAGGTCTCCTTAGTTTGGGGTTGTTTTTTTTGAGAACCTCCTCATATGTGGGTGTGTGTTGTGTAGTTGTGGGTGGCGTCTGAGATGTAGTGATTGTGTTGACAACCTTCTCAGTGCCAGATATATTGGCTTGTGAGGAAGACAGCATAGACTCTTGCTTCTTTATGTAATTGCTTCTGTCACAAATTGTGTTCCTAGGTGGTAGTAGTAGATGGTTGTCCATGCACATGAGGCAGTTACTACAGTATCTCAGGATGCCCATATCAACCAAGCTGGCAGGAGAAACAAACATATCTGGGGAAAGTATATTCATCCAACAGTGTCAGTATGATGATTTGCTGGGCAAAAGAGTAGTGTCAGAAAAGGTATAATAAGACTGATTTATAAGGACCACAATTCAAACCCAGTCAAACAACTGATGCAATGTAAATGGAAGACACAGAAGGGGATATTGCTATCAGCATTTGAATGGAACAAGGCTTGGGAGGCCGTGGCATTTTTAAATCATTGGGCCAGATATAGGGATTAACAACTGAGAATTCTGGTTAAGTGGTACCTCACACCAGCTAGACATACCAAATCAAATAAAACAAACATAGCAGATTGTTGGAGATGACATCAGCTAAGGCTGAAATGTTCATACATTTTGGAATTGTCCTAATATACAGCCTTACTGGCACTGTATACAAATATAGCTGGTAAGATATTTGGATCATACCCAAATCAAGACTGGGAGTTCTGGAGTTTTGGGTTTCTCTCTGCAGACATGAGAAAGTGTAAAAGAAAATTAAAAGTAGCATGGACATTAGCCGACATTATAAAACTTTTCTGTGCCAGGCAGTGGAAATACCATAGATTAATGAATATAGTCGATCCCCTAGATCCATATATTCAGTGAAATGTATTTACTTTGTATGGTTGCATCTCATTATAATTTTATATTATTTAAAGACTTATCAACCTCATCTTGTACACAGAATATGTGGAAGACTATTTTTAATAGTTTTAAAACCATATGTGAAGTAAAGGCAGCAGAGAGTATTAGGTGAATAAGGATTTGATAATGTCTGGGGTGGGGAGCTATGTTAATCAAATGCAACGATTAGTTACTGTTAACTAGACGATGGCTGTTTATGTACACAGTGCTCATAGTTTTTGTGTTCTTTTTTATGTTGTTCATATTTCTCATTTTGTTTTCTCATTTATAATCAATAAAATTCAGTTTAAAACTATAATAAAACAGCTGACAATTAGAATGCACCATTTCTAAAGTGAAAAAATATAATTTTCTTTGTAAACTGCTACTGGTAACCTTGGTGTGCTGAGGTTTAGCTATTGTGCATAAACAGCCTAGTCCTAAGGGAGCTTGTCATAGTAATGACAGCAGTAGTTTGTTCAAATGAAGAGGGAAATAAAGCCCTGACAGCTGCATCTTCATGGAATGCAATATGTTCTCATTGAGTAAAGTCAAGCGGATTTCAAGAAAAAAAAATGTGTGAAATACTGGGATGGGAGACAGGAAGAGAGTGAAGGTTATCTGAACTCCACAAAGAAGTATGTTGCTTGTGTAGAAGTACAGGTGTAAGTAAGATTTAGCAACTCTGTGTGAGTCTAGGAAGTCTGGAGTAGGAGACAAGCAAGCAGAATGCCCTCAGGGCTAATAATAAGACAAGCTACAAGAACGATCAAGTGTGAATGTGTGTGTGCAAGAAAATTCAGAAAATAAAATGGAGGGGTAAGTAAGGGTTAGAGATGGGCTAGACATAAGGGCACCGTCATGTCAAATAAAAAAAAAAAAAAAAAAAATATATATATATATAGGTGTACTTTGTAACTTCGAAGTACCACGATAGCGAATACCCAAATATCCCGAAGGATTAAAGTGAAGACAATGAAAACAACAAAGAAAATACATACACACAAACCCACACACACCATGTATATATGTAGTGTGTGGGTTTGTGTGTATGTACATACACAAACCCACACACACCATGTATATATGTAGTGTGTGGGTTTGTGTGTATGTACACACACAAACCCACACACACCATGTATATATGTAGTGTGTGGGTTTGTGTGTATGTACACACACAAACCCACACACACCATGTATATATGTAGTGTGTGGGTTTGT